>NC_087189.1:12212381-12269881 GCF_035594125.1 Scylla paramamosain | reverse complement strand
TATTTTATTTTCATCTCGTTTTCCGCTTTTCTCCATTTTTTTCATTCCTCACATTCCCGCATTTACTTTCACAATATATTCCTTTCACTGCTTTTTTTCCCCTTTCTATTCCCTCCTCCATTTATTGCTCATTTACTTACACCCACTCACTCACCTGGTTACCTTGAACAGCGCATGATTTCTAGTTTAGATTATAAGTAAAGGACAAACCGAGCATGTTCAGTGTAGAAGTGGGGGACAGTTGAGTGTCATTGATGAAGAGGGGATAGCTGTCTGGAAGGCTGTGTTGAGTTGAGAGATGAAGGAATTGAGTTTTTGAGGCACCGAACATTAAGTTTATAGAAATTAAGTCTATAGAAAATAATTTCGGGTAGCTATATTTATTTTCCCCCACTTCGATCATACGGTTAATTTTCCTCAACGTCCCATAAGGTACATTTTCAAGTACCTATATTAACCTTCCCTTAGCTTCCAGTAATTTGGTAATAAATACGCGAATAATAAAATATGCGAAGAAGAAACAAAGGAAAACTGGCCTGGCTCTGTCTCTGCCAAGGCAGAGCACAAGGCGGAGTACACCACCAGGGTGAGGGACGGGGTCTGAGCAATGGCGAGCAGGTTGTCCCACAGGCCGTGGGACAACCTGCTTCCAGCGGGGACAGCCTCCTGCCCCGCCTCGGGGACGCGGACAGCCTGGTCCTCCTGGGGGGGCTTGGGGCGGCTGCCCACTCTATTGCTGTTGCAAAAGAGCACGGGGCAGCCCTGCCCCTGCCCCCGTGGACACCCAGACCTCCGGCCAGGCTGAAGTACAAAACGGCGTGACGCCCCGCCGTAGTGTACCTCAGTCCGGCCAGGAGGTCCCTCAGGGGCAAGTCCTGGCAGAAGACTGTTTCGCCTCCTGCCAGGCACTGCACCCTGATGGGTGTCTCCTGGTCCAAGGCGGCCAGCTTGTCCATATTCAGGCTGGCCGCCTGGTCCAACACGAGGGGCTTCGCCCCCCTCGGCCCTTTGCCGGAAGGTAAAGGAGGCCAGAGAGCGCCTCCCCCTCCCACAGCAGCCCCCTGAGCGGGGGCGGGACAGCCTGACGGCGTCCACGCCACACTCGCCCAGGAGGCTCAGCCTTGCCTCCACAGACAATCGACTGCTTCTAATCCCCATTCTAGTTCTCATGAAATTAAAAATGTACCTTGGTTCAGTTTTGGCTGAGTGGCGAAAAGTAGGATGGTGGTGAACAGACCGCCTGAGAGAGAGAGAGAGAGAGAGAGAGAGAGAGAGAGAGAGAGAGAGAGAGAGAGAGAGAGAGGTTGATTGATATTCATATGTGTTTCGTAAACCATACAGTGTTGGGTGTATTTTTTGTAAGTCTTCGGGAAATGTCTGTTGCACTTCATATTACTGTACGTATTGTTTATTTGTTGATGTAAATGAAAAAAAAAAAGTTTGTTAGGAAAGTGTTAGTGTGAGACAAAGGAAAGTCAAAGTAAGAAAGAACAATCAGACGTACACAAACGATGCATGTCCTCGACTTGTTGTGTCTTGAAGGAGAAAATATGACTATGATACAAAATGTGCAATTTTGTTTTGTTAACTTTCTTTTTTTTATCATCTAATTGACTTTCTTTTTTTTTCACCGTCACAGGTAACGATCGCCACCACCTCCACCACCACCACCACCACCCACCACCACCACCACCACCACCCACCATCAAGAGGGTGAAGTTCAATGTAAGTAGCACTAAGTACTTTCAGTGTCTGGTGTTGTGTATTTCAGCCACGAGGTGACGCGGCAAGGTGGGGCAGCCCTCATCACTGCTTACCTGCTTGGCCTGCATGATTCTTGTGTGCTGCATTTTTTGTTTTTCTTTCTTTCCATTTATACGGTGCTCTTTGTGCATTTTTTTTTTTCGTATTTGATAATAACAAATACACTGAAAATATATATTTTTGGTGATGTTGTTCTGTTTCTCCATATAAAGAGCTGTTCATTGCGTTTTAGCGTGTTGGTACTTAGGAAACTCAAAAACACTCATAATAAACCTTTATCGTAATGTCTTTTTCGTTTCCATGTATATGTTATTTTTCATGTATTTTGGGCGTTTTTGTACGTAATAGTTTCGAAAATACTCAAAATACTTGTTTTTGGTAATGTTTACTCTGTTTCTCTATCAAGGGTGTTTTGCATGTGTTTTAGCGGTTTAAAAACTCGACAATTTTTTGGTATTGTTGTTTTGTTTTTGTATATTATATTGCTTTTCAAGCTTTTTAGCGTTCTATTGTCTAACATGCACAAATATATTTAAAAGATACGTTTCTTGTAATGTCGTTTCATTTCACCTATTTCATTTGGTGTTGTTAACAAATTTTCCTATTTTGTATGTAAGGAGCTCAAAAACACGTTTCACGTAATATTCTTTCGTTTTCCTATATAGGTTATTTTGCATGCATTTTGGCGTTTTGCACGCAAAAAGCTCAAAAAACACTCAAAATACTTGTTTTTGGTAATGTTATTCTGTTTCTCCATAAAAGGCGTTTTTGCGCGCGTTTTAGCGTTTGGTGCGTAACTTGCTCAAAATCTTTCAAAAGACACGTTTTTGGGAATGTTGTTTTCTTTTACGGAGAGCTTTCCATGCTTTTTAGCGTTTTGATGCTTTATATACGCCCATAAACACTTAAAACACATATTTCTGGAAATATCTTCTCGTTTCACCATGCACTTTGGCATTTTGGTATCTAGCAATATAGAAAAACACTGTTAGATATTATTTCTCCATATAGAGTGCTATTCATGCCTTTTGGCGTACTGGTATTTAAGAAGGTAAAAAAAAACTTTCAAAATACACCTCTCTCGTAATGTTCTTTTATTTCCCCATATTAGTGTACTTTCCATACATTTTGGTGGTTTTGTAAGTAAAAAGCTCAAAAACACTCAAAAATTTTGGTAAATTATTGTGTTTTCTATAAAGGATATTTTACATGTGTTTTAAGAGCGTTTTCTTACGTAAGTTCCTAAAAAAAAAACATTATAAAAAAACGTTTTTTTTTTCTTTTCATATATGGTGTTTTCCATGCTTTTTAGCATTATGGTTCCTAACGCTCCAAAAGACACTTAAAAGACATGATTCTTGAAATGTGATTTCAATAAACCACAGAGAGAGATTTGCATGCATTCTAACATCAAGGTAGCTAACAAAGTGAAAAAACATTCAAAATTACACACGATTTTGGTAATTTTGTTGTTTCTCCATATAGAGAGTTATCCATGCGTCTTAGCGTTTTTAGTTTCGTAAAATACTCAAATGCACTCATAATACGTATTTCTAGTAATGTTCATTACCCTATGAAGGGTAGTTTACATGCATTTTGGCGGAATTTCTATCTGGCAAGCTCAAAAACTTGTTTTTAGTAATATTTTTCTTTCTCCATTCAGTTTTTTTTTTTTTGTTTTTTTTTTTTGCATGCATTTTAGTGTGTTGGTATTTAAGAAGCTAAAAAACAGTCAAAAGACACTTAATACTGCTTTCAATTCCGATGTACCTAACGAGCCTCAAATACTTGTTTTTATTAATGTTATTCTTTCTCTATAAATTTTTTTTTTGCATGCGTTTTAGCATGTTGATATGTAAGCTGAAAACACTGAAAAGACATGTTTATCTTAATGCTGTTTTGTATTCCGATGTGGGGAGATTTCTATGCTTTTTTTCCGTTTTGGATCCTAAAACACTCATAAACACTCAAAAGACACGTTTCTAGAAATGTTGTTTCTTTTCCACACACATGATGCTTTGCACGCATTTTGGCATTTTGGTACCTAGAAATTGTAAAAAAAAAAAAAAAAAAAAAAGAAAGGAAAAAAATAAAAAAATAAAAACTCAAAATACAATTTTTTGGGGGGTTAATGTTGTTCTATTTCTCCATACTGAACTGTTTTTCTGTTTTCCTACCTAAGAAACTAAAAAAACAGTCATTATACTCGTTTCTCATAATCTCCTTTCGTTTCCCTATTAAAGGAGGTTTCCATGCACTCACAATAAACGTTTTTGGTAATCTTTTTTTTCTACATAAGTAAACTCCGTTTCCTTATATAGAGTAAAAAAAAAAAAAAAATGTTAGCGTTTTGCAACCTATTTCTTGTGTGTTGCATTTTTTTGTTTATCTTTGTTTGTGTAAGAAGGGCGCGGGCAAAGGGCACCAAATTACGTATAAAAAGGCTACACTGATTTGTCAGTATCTAAAGGAGAGCCGAAAAGGTAAGCCAGATTACAGAAATGTTTTTGAGCCCTCCCTCATGAAAGAATTCAAGTCATGGGAAGGAGGAAATACAGAAATAGGCAGGGAGTTCCAGTGTTTAGCAGAGAAAGTGACGAATGATTGAGAATGCCCGTTAACTCCTGCATTAGGGAGGTGGACAGAATAGAGATGCATCAAATCACCTGACTAACGAGGCATAAATCAAGGTATGCGCTCTCTCTCTCTCTCTCTCTCTCTCTCTCTCTCTCTCTCTCTCTCTCTCTCTCTCTCTCTCTCTCTCTCTCTCTCTCTCTCTCTCTCTCTCTCTCTCTCTCTCTCTCTCTCTCTCTCTCTCTCTCTCTCATTGAGGGAGAGGAGAGAGAGGTCGTTTCCCTCCCACTTCCTTTGCTATAAGGTTTATTTTGCAATACTTCGATCATACGGTTTATTTTCCTATAACTTTCAATAAGTTGTTTTTTCGGGTAGCTATATTTATTTTCCCCCTACTTGGATCATACGGTTAATTTTGCTATACTTTCCATAAGGTACATTTTCAAGTACGTATATTAATCTTCCCATACTTCGATCATACAGTTTATTTTCCCTTGGCTTCCAATAAGGCTCATTCTCGAGTAATTTGGTAATAAATATGCGAATAATAAAATATGCGAAGAAGAAACAAAGGAAAAGTGGCCATGCAAAAAACGTGATTCTCTCTCTCTCGCTCTGTCTCTGCCAAGGCAGCAGGTGGACACGAAAATACGTGCATTGCTCACATGATGGCCGCCGCACACGCCTGATTTGTGCATTATTAACAGGAGAAGCAGTGTTGTGAGCACGGCTAATAATCTCTGTGGCCTTTGAAAATAGTCGTGGTGAGAGAGCGTAGAGTTTCAGAACACAGGCCTCTCTCTCCCAATTGCCGGAGAATTTACTGTTCTTATTTACTTGTCCTGATAGCTTAATCTAACCTAACCTAACCTAACCTAACCTAACCTAACCTAACCTAACCTAACCTAACCTAACCTAACCTAACCTAACCTAACCTAACCTAATCTAACCTAACCTAACCTAACCTAACCTAACCTAACCTACCCTAACCTAACCTACCCTAACCTAACCTAACCTAACCTACCCTAACCTAAGCTAACCTAACTTAACCTACCCCCTTTCCCCCTCCCCCTCCCAAGACAGCACTCCCTCCCCCCTCCTGGCTGTCTTCCCTCCCCCCTCCCCCTCCCACCTAACCTATCCCCTCCCCCCCCCCTCCCCCCCCCCCCTCCCACCTAACCTATCCCCTCCCCCCCCTCCCCCTCCCCCTCCCCGGGCAGCCGACTGCCCTGTGGGGCCGGCTGCCCCCCTCAGTCAGGGAAGTACTCCAGCAGGGCGGAGTACACCACCAGGGTGAGGGACAGGGTCTGTGCAATGGCGAGCAGGTTGTCCCACAGGCCGTGGGACAACCTGCTTCCAGCCCTGCCCCTCCCCTGGCGAGCCTTCCCTGGCTGGGGGAGTTGGCGCTGTGGTGGTGGGGAAGGGGTCACCACTCCCTTCCCCACTCCTCGGAGGACGAGCCCCGCTCCCTCGTCCTCCGCGGGGGTCGTGGCGCTCCTGGCCTCCTTTTGCCCCTCCTCCGGGCTGGGGGCCGAGACCCACAGGCCCAGGCCGTCCTCCCCCGGGCTGGCCGCCACCACCTGGCCAGCCTCTGGGGCGGGGCAGGTCTCGTGCCCTGGGCTGGCCGCCACCACCTGGCCAGCCTCAGGGGCGTGGCCGGCCTCGTCCCCAGGGCTGGCCGCCACCACCTGGCCAGCCTCTGGGGCGGGACCGGCCTCCTGCCCCGCCTCGGGGACGCGGACAGCCTGGTCCTCCTGGGGGGGCTTGGGGCGGCTGCCCACTCTCTTGCTGTTGCAAAAGAGCACGGGGCAGCCCTGCCCCTGCCCCCCCGTGGACACCCTGACCTCCGGCCAGGCTGAAGTACAAAACGGCGTGACGCCCCGCCGTAGTGTACCTCAGTCCGGCCAGGAGGTCCCTCAGGGGCAAGTCCTGGCAGAAGACTGTTTCGCCTCCTGCCAGGCACTGCACCCTGATGGGTGTCTCCTGGTCCAAGGCGGCCAGCTTGTCCATGTTCAGGCTGGCCGCCTGATCCGACACGAGGGGCTTCGCCCCCCCCTCGGCCCCTTGCCGGAAGGTAAAGGAGGCCAGAGAGCGCCTCCCCCCTCCCACAGCAGCCCCCTGAGCGGGGGCGGGACAGCCTGACGGCGTCCACGCCACACTCGCCCAGGAGGCTCAGCCTTGCCTCCACTGACAATCGACTGCTTCTAATCCCCATTCTAGTTCTCATGAAATTAAAAATGTACCTTGGTTCAGTTTTGGCTGAGTGGCGAAAAGTAGGATGGTGGTGAACAGACCGCTGGAGAGAGAGAGAGAGAGAGAGAGAGAGAGAGAGAGAGAGAGAGAGAGAGAGAGAGAGAGAGAGAGAGAGAGAGAGAGAGAGAGAGAGAGAGAGGTTGATTGATTGATATATTTTGTTTGCCTTTTGTAACATTAATGCATTTCTGCATTTCATACACAGTTCAATACGTAAGGCCAGGTCCATCAAGCCGAAGCTTTTATACAGACCTGAATAAAGAATTACACAAGTAGCGCAAATGTTTACACCCTGACTTGTTCCTATTTGAGCCGCCATTTTGCACATGATAGAGGTAATAATAGACTACTTGTTTTGTTGTTTGCAGCACATGACACAATAATGAGTGATGGAGTGTATAGTATGCTATACTGTGCCACATATATGTTCACATACGTGAACTTCGCGAACACAAACACAGGTAGACACACTTACATAGATACCCACAAACATACATACCACAACATATAACTGCATACATACACACATTCATATGTACATGCACAGACACACACACTCACACATATGCAACCTGTATGCGAACATACATACGTACAGCATGATGCATACATGCGGGCACACAATACACGCACACACACACACACACACACACACACACACACACACACACACACACACACACACACACACACACACACACACACACACACACACACACACACATGGCCACATACAAACCTGTGCACATACATACACATACTCACATACATACATAACAAATGTATGCATGGTTACATACATACTTTGCCGTAACATATGTTATATTAGCCAAGGTTTTCTATTAATGATATCATTGTTGGTGATGTACATACACACGTCCACAAGATGTGCACACCTGACATGTGTGTCTGTGTATCAACACATAACAGCACATGATTCACAGACATTGCTATGGTTAGCATTCATAGTTTAGAAGTAAGAAACATTTCACTTTGCTTTTAAACAAATTGATAGAGGTTAGTGATTTAATTTCGTGCGGGAGGCTGTTCCACTCCCTGACGCCGCGCACACTCACACTTCTCTATGCGTGGACAGTCCTACAGAGAGGAAGTTTGAGGTCATCTGGCCTTCTATTGTTATTAATATTATTGGATAGTAATTCATAAGATGTATTATTGGGATATATGTAAATTGATTTGAAAAGAAATATACAAGTTTGCAAGAATATTATATCGGGGACTTTGAAAAGGTTGTGTTCACAAAATAGAGGATTAGTATGATCGTACCGTTTTTTATGAAACATTACTCTCATTATTTTTTTGTGCGCAACAAATAACCCATCTAAGAGTGTTTTAAAAGCTCCCCCTGAAATTGCCGAACAGTATATTACATGTGGATAAACAGTAGACATATATATTAATTTCAGACATTGGACAGTTATATTGTTTGTAATTGTGTACAAGACACCAGTTATTTGTGACAATTTACTACAGAGTTGATGTAGGTGTTGTTTTCATGTTAATCTATCATCTATTATTAAGCCAAGAATTTTATGCAATTAACTTTACTACTCAAGAAATTGTGTTTTATCTTTATATTAATATCAACTTCATTTACGTTTGTCAGACAAGACACCATCTAGAAAGTTTTAGACACGTTTAGTGTAAGTGTGTTGCTAGTTATCCAGTCAGATACCTTAATTAATTGATGATTTAAAGTATTCACCATTCCCTCCATATTTTGTTCCTGAACGTGTATAGTTGTGTCATCAGCGTAAAGCAAGAATTTAATGTTGTTGCTTGTACGTACTGTGTCATTCACATGTATTAAGAATAATATCGGCCCCAAGATTGATCCCTGAGGGACACCGTAATTAATATGTTTATATGTTGATGAAATACTGGTGTAAATTGTAAATTGTTTTCTAAAACTCAAGTAGCTCTTTATGAAGTCATTTGCCTTTCCCCGAATACCTTATGTATTGAGTTTACTTAACAAAATGTTGTGTGATATCGTATCAAAGGCCTTACTTAAAGCACAAAATACAGTAATTTGGTTACATTCGTTATCTAAAAGCATCATGAATACTTTGGCACAGATTATGAATTGCTACATCTGTTAATTACTTGGGCCTGAATCCGTACTTGGTTTCTGTAAACAGGGAAATCTTAGTAAAGTAGTCAGTTAATCTAATAGCGAAAACCTTTTCGATGATTTTGCTGTGGCTGGGAAGAATAGAAACAGGCCTATGGTTATTGTGCTTACATTGATCATTTTTCTTAAATATTGGGATATTTTTTGCAACCTGTAATTGCTTAGGAAAGTATCCTTCGTTAAAACATCTATTAATAATAAACTTTAGAAAAGGAGAAATATCATCGCTGCTTTCCTTTATTACCTTTATGTTGATGTCATCATATCCAGGTGAAGTGACTTTGAGACCAGTAATAATATCCTTCATTTCTTTCTCTGTGGTTGGTCTTAGACAAAAAAAGAAAATGGCACAGGATCAGAGAGGAAAGAATTAAATGGCACAGTGGCTAATTTACTGGCAATATTACTGAAATAGTTGTTAAACCCTTCAGCAATATAACTGTTGTTAGAGAAGATTTTGTCGCCAAAATCCATTGAAGATGGCAATTTTGAGACATTGTTTGCCATTAAACGGTTGAGTATTTCCCAAGTTTTCTTTGTATTACCTGACTTTTGAGATCATTTTGATGTGTAGCAGTTTTCTTTAGCCACTCTAATTATTGATGTCAGCTTGTTTCTCTACCTTTTGAATGTTGCTTCATACGTTAATGGCTATTTCGTATATAATTTTTGCAGCTTGTTGCGGTGGTTTGTAGATTTTATTATTCCTGCTGTTATGTAAGGTTTTCCAAGATGTTTTTCTTTCATTTTGATTTTTTTAGAGGGAAGTTTTTATTATACAAAATGTTAAATTTATTCATATATTAATTGAAAATCTTTTCAACTTCTTCAATATTAAGAAAATCTGAGTTCCAATTAAAATTTCTTAATTCTTCTCTAAAGGCCCTGATATTGTCAGTATTGTACATCCTTCTACTTATGTCAACATATGAGGCGCTACTCTGAACATTGAAGGTGAACCAACTTAACACAGGAAAATGGTCACTTATTGTTTTGTACAATATACCGTTTTTGATATAATTTTGCATGTCATTTGTCCAGATGTGACCTATTAAAGTGGCAGACCTGTCAGTCACTCTAGTTGCTTTTATAATTATTTGAGAGAAGCTGTAACATTGAAACATGTTAATGTATGTTGTGGCATTTTCATTGATATGTAACAAATTGACATTAAAATCCCCCATTACATAACATTTCATCTTTAAATTGGATAATACTTGTAAAATTTCTTCCATAGACTCAAGAAAATCAGTGAATGTTGAGTTGGGAGTCTATATACCATACCAATTATAAATGTAATTGTTTTTAAGACTTTTATGAATAATGCCTCAATATGTGGTGATTGCAAACAAGCATCATCAATAATCACACCTTGAAATTTACTAAGAATGTAGCTAGCTAGGCCACCACTAAGGGTAGACTTATTTTGAAAGTATGGCATGTAATGATCTAATTGATACAAATTACAAATAGTGTCATTAAGGCGAGTTTCACATAAGCCAAGGACATCGAAAGTGACACTGGATGGACTTCAACACTGGTCGTATAGGGAGTCCAGGTGTTGAGGTACACTACTGATATTGTAGGAAAATATTTGTAAGCTGTTACTAGGAAACGATTGACTGTGTAACTCATTACAAAAAATATAATCGCATACGGGATCACATATTTTAGGTTCACTTAGGTGATCTACACTATGACTAGGATGATCTGCTTCATTACAACTGTTAATGATTAATGTATTAAGAACACTTAAAGAATAACTTTGATTATTGATTGCATTAATGAGCTCTACATCATTACTATTGTGAAAAGGAAAATGTTCATTTGCCATGATAAAGAAGATGAAAAAGCATTAATTCCTGTAACAGTTGGGTAAAATATGAGAGAGAGAGAGAGAGAGAGAGAGAGAGAGAGAGAGAGAGAGAGAGAGAGAGAGAGAGAGAGAGAGAGAGAGAGAGAGAGAATTTTGTTTATAGTGGGTATTATATGGAAAGGCAATGAGAACTGTGACTGGACGGGAGAGCAGAAGGAAGAACACCTCTGGCCTGGCCAGCGGAATCGGAAAAGAAGGGAGGGAGGGCGGCGGGGAAGGCTTCAAACGCAGACCTGGGCCGTTATACATAAACATTTTTGATAGGCTAAATGTACTTTTAGTGATCAGTTTTACCTTTAGTGGTAAAAGTTCTTTAAAAGTAATAGACAATCACTTTTAAGAGCCAAAAGACTTTTAGCGGCTAGGAGTGGTGAGGGGGACACCTGTCTTGCTTGAGTGTTGCACGATCTTGCTGCGTCCCTAATCTCTGAGACTGGCTTTTGTGGGTCCAAGGGAACGCGTTTAACTTTTCATAATTTTTACTTAATTTGTATTATTGACATATATTTACACTCAGACGACCATAGACGACTTCCGACAACAACGAAAAAGTACGAGAATTGTTTCATCTCCCCTCAAATTGATTCCATTAAATATCTGGAACACTTCACATTACACTTCGATTCAAATCACTTCACATATTTAATACTCAGTGATAAATGACATCCTACACAAACCTCACTACTAATATTCAGTGAGGAAGCTCATCCCACACCTGCCAGACATGGGCATGATTTTAAAAAATGATTATGATTTGATTTTGATTATGGTGTGGAATACTTTTTTGATTGTGATGAAATGATGATTAGTTTAGTTTTGGTATTTTTTATTACGATTATTTTTTGTGTTTTTGTGCATGATTTGTATTAGATTATGATTGCAATCACATCTCGCTGTGATTATTTATAAAAAGATAATGATTAGCAATGATTAAGTACAATGCCTAAACAGGTAGCAAACTACATGTATTAGGTGCACTGTTCCATATTTGAGCACAGTAACATAACCGTTTGAATCACTTACTAACTAATGGTATTAAAAACATACATAGTGTGCAAGAGGTTTTATTTGTTTTTGCTTTACAGTACATAATACATTTCTTCTATGAATTTATTTCAAATGATGATCACAGGCTTTCACAGCAATAATGAAAAGAAAGTATTTCTCTTTGAAAAATCTAGAACTTGTTATACACATGATTTGTTATAGGCTAGATTATTTGTCATGTAATGTGTAATTTAGTAATTGTTGGTTACACTTGATAAACATCAACTCCTCAAAGCGAACATCGGTCATTGTGCATCGTTCAGGACGAAAGACTTTCCCAGCAAGAGAGAAAAGTGTCTCAACTGGAGCTGATGATGGTGGGATACACAGATATCGGAGAGCCAGTATAGCTAGTTGAGGTAATGGTGACTGATTCTGTTCCCAGAAGAGAAGGGGGTCACTGTCATCCTCTGTTGTTGGCTGACTCAGGTAGGATTGTACTTGTGATAAAGTTGATGTTAATGTACAGAGGGAAGAGCTCGTTGATGCTGATGGTGTCATGAATCTGAACAGCCTGCACTTCTTTGTAGGGGCCTCCTTATTTTCCTGAAGGGAACCCTTTTCTTCAGTGGCAGTGGACATAATGTCATGTACTTTAGACTTCAGTAGGGATGTGATGAACATGACTTGTTGTGGTGGGCACCAGTCCATGTTGAAGCGTGGGTGTAGGAGTGAAGCCAGCTGAAACATCGCCTTGTCTTCATAGATGTTCAGTGTTTTCTTGATGGAGCTTTTGAGAGTAGTAATCACCTTTGACTTGTGTGTCTGTGACGGTTGTTGAAGCTCAGCTTTCAGTCCACGAATGCATGGAATTGCTTTGCTTGACGTTACAACATTCTCTCCCTGACACTCTAGAGTTGCTACTTCAGATGGTGTCAAGATGTGTGTTACTTGCTTGATGAGATGAAGTTCATATTTGGTTATCTTTACTGGACAGTTTAGCTGATGAAGCTTGGCTGGATCAATATTGAGAAGGGAGCGAAGCATCTTGTTACTGGTGTTCCATCGCGTTGCATTTTTGTCCCGAGGTCTGCACTGACTTGGACAATGTCAGATGGCAGTGCAGAGTGACGAACGTGTGACGCTAGACGTGAGGCTTTTCCAGTGACTCCTGAGACAGGCCCTGCTTCTTGGAGCCCATCTTTCACAGTAGTTTGTAAAGTGTGAACAAAACATCTGACATGGCCAGGCAATAGCTGCAGCAAGTTGTCATTGTTATCAGGAATGTGAAAGGTGTCATCCTCCTCTTCGCCTTCACTGTCTTGATTAGTGTCCGCATCGTCCACACCGGGAAGTGTCACGAGTGCTTTAAGCACAGTGGTGCCACTGTCGGTTACAATTGTCAAAATCTTTGTTTGTAGGTTAAAGCTAGTGATGATTTCTGTGAATGTGGCATGGATCTTTTGTGCAGTGTGGGACCCTTTGAATCTTGTGCATGCCAACAGTGTTGATTGGAGCTGGAAGTTATCATTGAAGTGACACGTGATCCCAGTGCACGACCGCATCTGTCTGTTTGTGCAAAGGTCAAGTGTAACACAGACGTAACCAACAGAACAAGACTTCTTATTGAGATGTTCCTGTAGTTGTTGAGTTTGCGAAGGAAGAAGCTTGCTGCTGAGCTCCTTGCGGCTTGGGCTGCTGTAGCTGGGCTGGGCCTTGTTAAGAAGAGCTTGAAAGTTAGCATCCTCAACCCTTGAAAGAGGTTGGAGAGAGCCGGCAATGAAGCGAAGGAGTAACTTGTCCATTTCCTTTTGGCGGCGATCACCATTTTTTCCTTGTAATAGATATCCCAAAGTCAGTTATTGGAACAAGGGCTCCACCAGCTGCTGTTGTTACTGCCTCCACGTTGCTATCCACCTTGACATCTGGATGAGCTTTCTCAGAGTAGAAACAACTCAATACATTGCGGTAATTATATATATATATATATATATATATATATATATATATATATATATATATATATATATATATATATATATATATATATATATATATATATATATATATATATATATATATGAAAATTTATCGTGAAGCCTGAAGGGAGAGTGGGAGTGAGTTTTCTTGCTATTTGTATTTTAATTTTTTGGTGTAATATACACACACATATATATGGCATTGCATTAAGAAAGAAAAACACTTTTCATTATGAAGCAACGGTCTGGTTAACAGATAATGGCGGCGGCACACTAGCACAATGTCAATGACTGTTGGTTGTTTTTGCTACTGCTTTTCTGTTTCACTATTCAAAATGAGTGGCACGGTGGGGGAGTTTGGTTGTTGAGGAGTACAGATAACAGTTTGGTCTAGCATGTTGCTGCTCACGTCAGGATTCAAATATATCTTTTATTTGTATGTCTTACTGTACAGATAAATTAAGATGCAGCAAGATTTATTTGTAATTTTGTTCCTGTTACATATTGAAATGCTTTATTTGTAAATATTCTTAATTATATCATTTCATTAAGCATTCCGACTATCTTCGGTGGTTTACGTCCCGTGCGTCTTGAGCTGCCAGTTAGCTGTTATATATGCAATGTTACGAGCGAAACATCTCTGTCTGTCTCACAGTCTTTCTAGAGAGCACAAACTTTGGTTTCTGCCTCGTTAAGACTTTTTCAATACTGGTCCAGCATTGGTTTCCCCATGATGATCTAGAGATGTACTTGTTGAGGAGTGGAGTGGAGTGATGAGTCTACCAGCTGTCTGCCTTAAATAAGCCAGCAGCGTGTGCATGTACAAACGTATTGTTTGCCTTACAGTACATAGCCAGCAGCATATGCATGTACAAATGTGTTGGGTGATACAGTACAACAACAACAACAACAACAACACACACACACACACACACACACACACACACACACACACACACACACACACACACACACACACACACACACACACACACACACACACACACACACACACACACACACACACACACACACACACACACACACTGACAGACAACAGACAACATGTTTCATAAGTAACCGTGTGGCTGTGCACTCCCACACCAGCCTGGCGGGAATCATTTTTACCAGTAGTGCATTTGAAGTCTGCTGAAACACGTATAGGCTTTGTGTGCATTTGGCTGATACTCGTACATCATGAGAGACAAGCAAGTAAAACATGAGATGGTGCTAAGCTTTCCTAACATACTTGGATTTGAAAGCGAAGTGCTTCATGGAAATTACAAAAAAATAATCAAAATAATCACATTTTAATCAATGATTATTATCAAGAAAAATATGATTATGATTTGATTATGATTACGTAATCACAGCCAACGATTATGATTTTTTGATTAGTGATCATGATCATGCCCACGTCTGAATATATATATATATATATATATATATATATATATATATATATATATATATATATATATATATATATATATATATATATATATATATATATATATATATATATATATATATATATATATATATATATATATATATATATATATATATATATAAAGTTTCACTGTATATGAGAAGTCATTTTTTTGCTTTTGCTTGGAGTAGCTGGCCAAAATTGAATTAATGCGAGGTTTTATTTGGGTTTTTATTGTTGTCTTCTTCCACCGAAAGAGGGAAAAGGAAAAGAATGATAAATCTTTTATACTTATGTTTCTGTTAAAGTGTCTAAACACATTAATAGAAGCGTTTTTAGCTTGAGATGAGATGTGAAGTTTCCAGTTCAGATCATAAGTAAAGGGCAGACCGAGGATGTTCAGTGTAGAAGAGGGAGACAGTTGAGTGTCATTGAAGAAGAGGGGATAGTTGTCTGGAAGGTTGTGTTGAGTTGATAGATGGAGGAATTGAGTTTTTGAGGCACTGAACATTAAGTTTATGAAAATGAAGTGTATAGAAAACATTTGCCGTATTTCTTAAAAGCTAGAGAGAATATCTGGCCTCTGTCATTGACTGTACCGAGACTTTTAGCCGGAGTTTGTTAAGTCCACGGAGAGTGTTTGCAGCATTTCATCAAGTGTACACTTGACATTGGCCACATTCTCTTAAATCTACAGATATTATTCGTCACTTTTCATTAGGTCTACGGAAAATGTTTGCCTTATTCTATCAAGTGCATGGATATTAGAACATAAGAACATAAGAAATAAGGGAAGCTGCAAGAAGCGACCAGGCTTACACGTGGCAGTCCCTGTATGAAATATACCTACCTATTTCCACCTATCATCCCCATCCATAAACCCGTCTAATTTTCTCTTAAAGCTCCCTAATGTCCTAGCACTAACAACATGATTACTGAGTCCGGTCCACTCATCTACCACTCTATTTGAGAACCAATTTCTTGCTATCTCTTTCCTAAACCTAAATTTTTCAAGCTTGAACCCGCTATTTCTTGTTCTATCCTGGTTGCTGATTCTAAGAATTTTACTTACATCCCCCTTGTTATAACCCTTATACCACTTAAAGACCTCTATCAGGTCCCCTCTTAACCTACGTCTCTCTGAAGAATGTCAATTTAACAGCTTCAATCTCGCCTCGTAAGGAATACTCCTCATCCCTTGTATCCTTTTAGTCATTCTCCTCTGTACTGATTCTAATAGACCTATATCTTTCCTGTAATGTGGGGACCAGAACTGCACAGCGTAGTCTAGATGAGGTCTGACCAGCGCCAAGTATAACTTTAATATTACTCCCGGCCTTCTACTTTTAACACTCCTAAAAATGAATCCTAGTACCCTATTTGCCCTGTTTCTGGCCTCTATGCATTGTTTTCCTAGACGGAGTTCAGAGCTAACTATAACTCCAAAATCTTTCTCGTACCCTGTACCTACCAGAGTTTGGTTGTTTAATGTGTACCTATTGTGTGGGTTTCCTCTACCTACGCTAAGCACTTTGCATTTGTTGACATTAAACTGCATTTGCCATCTGTCCGTCCATTCTTTCATCCTATCGAAATGTGCCTGCAAGGCGATGGGATCCGATTCTGACCTAATTAATCTACCTGTCACCATTATCTAATCTACTATCACCATTATCTACTGCCTCGTACACTCTACTGTAAAAACTTAACAAGTTTGTCAGGCAAGACTTTCCCTTTGTGAAGCCATGCTGTGACTGATTTATCAAGTTATGCACTGATTCTAATTGTCTAAATGTTCCCTAATGTTCCTCGCTATTATTGACTCCAATAATTTAGCCACAACTGAAGTTAAGCTGACAGGTCTATAATTAGACGGTAAAGTTTTATCTCCTTTCTTAAAGATGGGTACTACATTAGCCTGCCTCCACATTACTGGTACCTCATCTGACTCAGGTGATTTCCTAAAGACAGAAACTAACGGCTCACTAATAACCTCTTTGCATTCCTTAAGTACTCTGGGATATATTTCATGTGGTCCTGGTGTCTTGAACTTTTTAGCTTATCTAGCTCCTGTTCCACTATATCCCTAGTTATGGAAATATCTGTCAGCTTCTCATTCTCATCTGCTCTAAACACCTGTTCACTATCTGGCATATCCTGCATGTTTTCCTGGGTGAAGACAGTTAAAAAATACTTATTCACAATTTTGCTAACCTCCTCCCCAGAACTAACCAGCTCCCCATCTGCTGCCTTTAATGGACCTACAGTATCCTTATTGTTCGTCCTGTATACCTGATAAAATTCCTTGGGGTCCGTCTTCGCCTGGCTGGCTACCTTTAATTCATAATTGCCCTTAGCTTTCCTCGTTAACCTCCTGACTGTTCTAACTAATTCATTATATTGTGGCCTTAAAACTTCTTCACCTGCCCTTAATCTCTTATATATATACTTCTCTTCCGCCCTATATAATGTTTTAACCTAGCAGTCATCCATTTAGGGTCATTTTCTGTGATCTTATTGCTGTATTCGGGATGTTTGCTAACTGACCTGTATGCAGTTTATCTACGAAATATTTATACAACTCATCTACATTTTCTGCACCTAATTCCCTCATCTCGGCCCCTTCCATCCTCTCCACTCCCTCATCTACTCACCTCGACCTCACCTCTCCCATTTCAGCATGACCTGACCCTCCAACATACTCACACCTATCCCCCTCTCTCTCTCTCTCTCTCTCTCTCTCTCTCTCTCTCTCTCTCTCTCTCTCTCTCTCTCTCTCTCTCTCTCTCTCTCTCTCTCTCTCTCTCTCTCTCTCTCTCTCTCTCTCTCTCTCTCTCTCTCTCTCTCTCTCTCTCTCTCTCTCTCTCTCTCTCTCTCTCTCTCTCTCTCTCTCTCTCTCTCTCTCTCTCTCTCTCTCTCTCTCCTCCGCCCCTTCCGGACACATCTTCCCTCCTCTTGTCCTACACCCTCACGCCTCACCTCACCTCTCTTATCTTGCCTTATCTCTCTCAACTCCGTCCCGGACCTGACCTCACCCTGCATCCGTTGCCAGTCAATTCCTTGGAGGTACCTTTTTAATTCCTCAAAATCTAAAAAATCTGCTCTCCTAAAGTCAGGTATTTTACTAGTGTTTTTGCTTCTAAAAGTTTCCTCCCATTTTAAATTGTACCTAATTTCTTAATGGTCACTGTTACCTAGCTGTCCTCCAACCTCTACCCTGCGTGACTGCTTCCTCCCTGTTAGTAAGAATTAAATCTGGAATACTGTTCCCCCTTGTGTGTTCTACGACTACCTTTTTTAAAAATTATCCTGAAATAACTTAAGAAATTCCTCTGCTTCCTTGTTACCCACCATCAGGCTTCAGTCGATATTCCCAAAATTAAAATCTCCTAGCACACATACCTGACTGTACCTGCCTGTTCTATTTATTTCCTGCCACAGTGAGGTGTTAATTTCCTTTGTACTGTTCGGTGGCCTGTACACTACTCCCAGTACTACTGACTGTGATCCTTCCTTAATATCTACCCATATCGACTCTGTTTTGCTATCAGTTTTAATTCTACTGTTAAATACAACACTGTAATGTGTCCCTAACGTATAACGCGACGCCTCCTCCTCTCCTGTTTTCCTTGTCTTTATAGAACAGTGTATAACCATCTATGATATTTTGATATTGTTTGCCACATTCCATTAAGTGTACCTAGAATGTTTGTCACAGTTAGTTACCTGTGTGTAGAGTGTTTGCTGCATTTGTCAAACCTACGAAGGAAGTTTGCGGTGTTTCAGTAAGTATGTGGACAGTGTTTTTTAGTGTTTGTCACAGTTAGTTACCTGTGTGTAATGTTTGCTGCATTTGTCAAACCTACGAAGGAAGTTTGCGGTGTTTCAGTAAGTATGTGTACAGTGTTTCGTATGTGTTTCGTAAACCATACAGTGTTGGGTGTATTTTTTGTAAGTCTTCGGGAAATGTCTGTTGCACTTCATATTACTGTACGTATTGTTTATTTGTTGATGTAAATGAAAAAAAAAGTTTGTTAGGAAAGTGTTAGTGTGAGACAAAGGAAAGTCAAAGTAAGAAAGAACAATCAGACGTACACAAACGATGCATGTCCTCGACTTGTTGTGTCTTGAAGGAGAAAATATGACTATGATACAAAGTGTGCAATTTTGTTTTGTTAACTTTCTTTTTTATCATGTAATTGACTTTCTTTTTTTTTCACCGTCACAGGTAACGATCGCCACCACCTCCACCACCACCACCACCACCACCTCCACCACCACCACCACCACCACCACCACCATCAAGAGGTGAAGTTCAATGTAAGTAGCACTAAGTACTTTCAGTGTCTGGTGTTGTGTATTTCAGCCACGAGGTGACGCGGCAAGGTGGGCAGCCCTCATCACTGCTTACCTGCTTGGCCTGCATGCCACTTTGACACTTGGGGGAAGTTTGCTGTAGTCGCTGGAATTTTGAGATGCTGAATTCAGGGATTGAAAAATGGCGAAATGAGCATTCTGAGGAGCCCGGTGGAGGCACCACCACCTCCCCGCAGCACCTTGACGAGTGTGGTCACTGTGTTTCACCTCCGCACGGCTGCCTTCGACTTATGGAAATGCCTTTATTTTGTACTATGTATTTATTTTCCATGCTCTGGTTTGACCCGCTTACCGACTTGCTCGACGCCGCACGACACGCGCGAATGCTGCCTGCCATCTTTATTCACCTTTGTTCGGCGTGCATCGGAGTCGGCGATTATCCTGTGCTTGGTTTTTCTACTGTAAGGAGAAATGTAATTAAGTTTTTATCGTGCGTGGTGTACAGCACATAATGAAGAGGGCCGCGAGAACTCCGTCACAGTGTGTTCCCACAGCCACACCAGCACACCTCTGCTCACCGTAATGGAGTGTAGGGCGAGGCAGCCCCGACACGCGCCACTCTGCTGCAGTTCACAATATATTATTTTCACTGCTTTTTTTTTTTTTTTCCTTTCTATATCCTCCTCCCATTATTGTTCTTTTATTTATGCCCACTCACTCACCTGGTTACCTTGAACGGCGCATGATTACCTCTGCGATAAGCCACAAGTGTCACGCAGGTAATGGCAGGTATCAGGGAGTGTTTGGAGGAGAGGTATCTGGCGGTGACACTTTCATGAGCTAGGCTTGGTGCAGCTGTGGCGTGAACGACTGCAGCTGGGGAAGCATTGGTGGTCACTGTGTTTGGTGACGTGAGAGAGACAGATAGAGAGATGGATGGATGGATAGGTGGATAGATAGAGTGAATGATGGGTAGATGGAAGGATAGAGGGAAAGATAGGTAGATGAATAGGTAGATAGATAGGTGGATGGATAGATGGACAGAGAGATGGGCAGATGTACAGATAGAAAGGTAGACAGATAGACAGATAGATAGACAGATAAGTAGATAGATAGATAGATAGATAGATAGATAGATAGATAGATAGATAGATAGAGAGAGAGAGAGAGAGAGAGAGAGAGAGAGAGAGAGAGAGAGAGAGAGAGAGAGAGAACAGTCATTATGTACAATTTTTGCTCTCCTGCCTGATGATGTGTTATGATTGTCTGTCTGTCTGTCTGTGTGTTTGTGTATTTGTGCACCTGTCTTGCGTCTGTGTGCCTGGTATCCCCAAAGAGTTAGCAGGGTGTTTTAACGAGGCTGTGATGAAGGGCGAGTGTTGAGCCGAGGAATAATTGACTGGTGCTCAGGGAGGATCCGGGGAGGTGGGCGGTCAGGAGGGAGTATTTTTAGTCTGCCAGATTCTTGTGTGCTGCATTTTTTGTTTATCTTTGTTTGTGTAAGAAGGGCACGGGCAAAGGGCACCAAATTACGTATAAAAAGGCTACACTGATTTGTCAGTATCTAAAGGAGAGCCGAAAAGGTAAGCCAGATTACAGAAATGTTTTTGAGCCCTCCCTCATGAAAGAATTCAAGTCATGGGAAGGAGGAAATACAGAAATAGGCAGGGAGTTCCAGTGTTTAGCAGAGAAAGTGACGAGTGATTGAGAATGCCGGTTAACTCCTGCATTAGGGAGGTGGACAGAATAGAGATGCATCAAATCACCTGACTAACGAGGCATAAATCAAGGTATGCGCTCTCTCTCTCTCTCTCTCTCTCTCTCTCTCTCTCTCTCTCTCTCTCTCTCTCTCTCTCTCTCTCTCTCTCTCTCTCTCTCTCTCTCTCTCTCTCTCTCTCATTGAGGGAGAGAGAGAGACGTTTCCCTCCCACTTCCTTTGCTATAAGGTTTATTTTGCAATACTTCGATCATACGGTTTATTTTCCTATAACTTTCAATAAGGTTGTTTTTCGGGTAGCTATATTTATTTTCCCCTACTTGGATCATACGGTTAATTTTGCTATACTTTCCATAAGGTACATTTTCAAGTACGTATATTAATCTTCCCATACTTCGATCATACAGTTTATTTTCCCTTGGCTTCCAATAAGGCTCATTCTCGAGTAATTTGGTAATAAATATGCGAATAATAAAATATGCGAAGAAGAAACAAAGGAAAAGTGGCCATGCAAAAAAACGTGATTCTCTCTCTCTCGCTCTGTCTCTGCAAAGGCAGCAGGTGGACACGAAAATACGTGCATTGCTCACATGATGGCCGCCGCACACGCCTGATTTGTGCATTATTAACAGGAGAAGCAGTGTTGTGAGCACGGCTAATAATCTCTGTGGCCTTTGAAAATAGTCGTGGTGAGAGAGCGTAGAGTTTCAGAACACAGGCCTCTCTCTCCCAATTGCCGGAGAATTTACTGTTCTTATTTACTTGTCCTGATAGCTTAATCTAACCTAACCTAACCTAACCTAACCTAATCTAACCTAACCTAACCTAACCTAACCTAACCTAATCTAACCTAACCTAACCTAACCTAACCTACCCTAACCTAACCTACCCTAACCTAACCTAACCTAACCTACCCTAACCTAAGCTAACCTAAGCTAACCTACCCCTTTCCCCCTCCCCCTCCCAAGACAGCACTCCCTCTCCCCTCCTGGCTGTCTTCCCTCCCCCTCCCCCTCCCACCTAACCTATCCCCTCCCCCCCTCCCCCCTCCCCCTCCCACCTAACCTATCCCCTCCCCCCTCCCCCTCCCCCCTCCCCGGGCAGCCGACTGCCCTGTGGGGCCGGCTGCCCCCCTCAGTCAGGGAAGTACTCCAGCAGGGCGGAGTACACCACCAGGGTGAGGGACAGGGTCTGTGCAATGGCGAGCAGGTTGTCCCACAGGCCGTGGGACAACCTGCTTCCAGCCCTGCCCCTCCCCTGGCGAGCCTTCCCTGGCTGGGGGAGTTGGCGCTGTGGTGGTGGGGAAGGGGTCACCACTCCCTTCCCCACTCCTCGGAGGACGAGCCCCGCTCCCTCGTCCTCCGCGGGGGTCGTGGCGCTCCTGGCCTCCTTTTGCCCCTCCTCCGGGCTGGGGGCCGAGACCCACAGGCCCAGGCCGTCCTCCCCCGGGCTGGCCGCCACCACCTGGCCAGCCTCTGGGGCGGGGCAGGTCTCGTGCCCTGGGCTGGCCGCCACCACCTGGCCAGCCTCAGGGGCGTGGCCGGCCTCGTCCCCAGGGCTGGCCGCCACCACCTGGCCAGCCTCTGGGGCGGGACCGGCCTCCTGCCCCGCCTCGGGGACACGGACAGCCTGGTCCTCCTGGGGGGGCTTGGGGCGGCTGCCCACTCTCTTGCTGTTGCAAAAGAGCACGGGGCAGCCCTGCCCCTGCCCCCCGTGGACACCCTGACCTCCGGCCAGGCTGAAGTACAAAACGGCGTGACGCCCCGCCGTAGTGTACCTCAGTCCGGCCAGGAGGTCCCTCAGGGGCAAGTCCTGGCAGAAGACTGTTTCGCCTCCTGCCAGGCACTGCACCCTGATGGGTGTCTCCTGGTCCAAGGCGGCCAGCTTGTCCATGTTCAGGCTGGCCGCCTGATCCGACACGAGGGGCTTCGCCCCCCCCTCGGCCCCTTGCCGGAAGGTAAAGGAGGCCAGAGAGCGCCTCCCCCTCCCACAGCAGCCCCCTGAGCGGGGGCGGGACAGCCTGACGGCGTCCACGCCACACTCGCCCAGGAGGCTCAGCCTTGCCTCCACTGACAATCGACTGCTTCTAATCCCCATTCTAGTTCTCATGAAATTAAAAATGTACCTTGGTTCAGTTTTGGCTGAGTGGCGAAAAGTAGGATGGTGGTGAACAGACCGCTGGAGAGAGAGAGAGAGAGAGAGAGAGAGAGAGAGAGAGAGAGAGAGAGAGAGAGAGAGAGAGAGAGAGAGAGAGAGAGAGAGAGAGAGAGAGAGGTTGATTGATTGATATATTTTGTTTGCCTTTTGTAACATTAATGCATTTCTGCATTTCATACACAGTTCAATACGTAAGGCCAGGTCCATCAAGCCGAAGCTTTTATACAGACCTGAATAAAGAATTACACAAGTAGCGCAAATGTTTACACCCTGACTTGTTCCTATTTGAGCCGCCATTTTGCACATGATAGAGGTAATAATAGACTACTTGTTTTGTTGTTTGCAGCACATGACACAATAATGAGTGATGGAGTGTA
Organism: Scylla paramamosain; assembly: GCF_035594125.1. Taxonomy (NCBI): domain Eukaryota; kingdom Metazoa; phylum Arthropoda; class Malacostraca; order Decapoda; family Portunidae; genus Scylla; species Scylla paramamosain. The sequence goes on along the minus strand of NC_087189.1, from coordinate 12,246,293 downwards.
CGAGTATAGTATGCTATACTGTGCCACATATATGTTCACATACGTGAACTTCGCGAACACAAACACAGGTAGACACACTTACATAGATACCCACAAACATACATACCACAACATATAACTGCATACATACACACATTCATATGTACATGCACAGACACACACACTCACACATATGCAACCTGTATGCGAACATACATACGTACAGCATGATGCATACATGCGGGCACACAATACACGCACACACACACACACACACACACACACACACACACACACACACACACACACACACACACACACACACACACACACACACACACACACACACACACACACACACACACACACACACACACACACACATAAACACACACACACACACACATGGCCACATACAAACCTGTGCACATACATACACATACTCACATACATACATAACAAATGTATGCATGGTTACATACATACTTTGCTGTAACATATGTTATATTAGCCAAAGTTTTCTATTAATGATATCATTGTTGGTGATGTACATACACACGTCCACAAGATGTGCACACCTGACATGTGTGTCTGTGTATCAACACATAACAGCACATGATTCACAGACATTGCTATGGTTAGCATTCATAGTTTAGAAGTAAGAAACATTTCACTTTGCTTTTAAACAAATTGATAGAGGTTAGTGATTTAATTTCGTGCGGGAGGCTGTTCCACTCCCTGACGCCGCGCACACTCACACTTCTCTATGCGTGGACAGTCCTACAGAGAGGAAGTTTGAGGTCATCTGGCCTTCTATTGTTATTAATATTATTGGATAGTAATTCATAAGATGTATTATTGGGATATATGTAAATTGATTTGAAAAGAAATATACAAGTTTGCAAGAATATTATATCGGGGACTTTGAAAAGGTTGTGTTCACAAAATAGAGGATTAGTATGATCGTACCGTTTTTTATGAAACATTACTCTCATTATTTTTTTGTGCGCAACAAATAACCCATCTAAGAGTGTTTTAAAAGCTCCCCCTGAAATTGCCGAACAGTATATTACATGTGGATAAACAGTAGACATATATATTAATTTCAGACATTGGACAGTTATATTGTTTGTAATTGTGTACAAGACACCAGTTATTTGTGACAATTTACTACAGAGTTGATGTAGGTGTTGTTTTCATGTTAATCTATCATCTATTATTAAGCCAAGAATTTTATGCAATTAACTTTACTACTCAAGAAATTGTGTTTTATCTTTATATTAATATGAACTTCATTTACGTTTGTCAGACAAGACACCATCTAGAAAGTTTTAGACACGTTTAGTGTAAGTGTGTTGCTAGTTATCCAGTCAGATACCTTAATTAATTGATGATTTAAAGTATTCACCATTCCCTCCATATTTTGTTCCTGAACGTGTATAGTTGTGTCATCAGCGTAAAGCAAGAATTTAATGTTGTTGCTTGTACGTACTGTGTCATTCACATGTATTAAGAATAATATCGGCCCCAAGATTGATCCCTGAGGGACACCGTAATTAATATGTTTATATGTTGATGAAATACTGGTGTAAATTGTAAATTGTTTTCTAAAACTCAAGTAGCTCTTTATGAAGTCATTTGCCTTTCCCCGAATACCTTATGTATTGAGTTTACTTAACAAAATGTTGTGTGATATCGTATCAAAGGCCTTACTTAAAGCACAAAATACAGTAATTGGGTTACATTTGTTATCTAAAAGCATCATGAATACTTTGGCACAGATTATGAATTGCTACATCTGTTGATTACTTGGGCCTGAATCCGTACTTGGTTTCTGTAAAGAGGGAAATCTTAGTAAAGTAGTCAGTTAATCTAATAGCGAAAACCTTTTCGATGATTTTGCTGTGGCTGGGAAGAATAGAAACAGGCCTATGGTTATTGTGCTTACATTGATAATTTTTCTTAAATATTGGGATATTTTTTGCAACCTGTAATTGCTTAGGAAAGTATCCTTCGTTAAAACACCTATTAATAATAAACTTTAGAAAAGGAGAAATATCATCGCTGCTTTCCTTTATTACCTTCATGTTGATGTCATCATATCCAGGTGAAGTGACTTTGAGACCAGTAATAATATCCTTCATTTCTTTCTCTGTGGTTGGTCTTAGACAAAAAAAGAAAATGGCACAGGATCAGAGAGGAAAGAATTAAATGGCACAGTGGCTAATTTACTGGCAATATTACTGAAATAGTTGTTAAACCCTTCAGCAGTATAACTGTTGTTAGAGAAGATTTTGTCGCCAAAATCCATTGAAGATGGCAATTTTGAGACATTGTTTGCCATTAAACGGTTGAGTATTTCCCAAGTTTTCTTTGTATTACCTGACTTTTGAGATCATTTTGATGTGTAGCAGTTTTCTTTAGCCACTCTAATTATTGATGTCAGCTTGTTTCTCTACCTTTTGAATGTTGCTTCATACGTTAATGGCTATTTCGTATATAATTTTTGCAGCTTGTTGCGGTGGTTTGTAGATTTTATTATTCCTGCTGTTATGTAAGGTTTTCCAAGATGTTTTTCTTTAATTTTGTTTTTTTAGAGGGAAGTTTTTATTATACAAAATGTTAAATTTATTCATATATTAATTGAAAATCTTTTCAACTTCTTCAATATTAAGAAAATCTGAGTTCCAATTAAAATTTCTTAATTCTTCTCTAAAGGCCCTGATATTGTCAGTATTGTACATCCTTCTACTTATGTCAACATATGAGGCGCTACTGTGAACATTGAAGGTGAACCAACTTAACACAGGAAAATGGTCACTTATTGTTTTGTACAATATACCGTTTTTGATATAATTTTGCATGTCATTTGTCCAGATGTGACCTATTAAAGTGGCAGACCTGTCAGTCACTCTAGTTGCTTTTATAATTATTTGAGAGAAGCTGTAACATTGAAACATGTTAATGTATGTTGTGGCATTTTCATTGATATGTAACAAATTGACATTAAAATCCCCCATTACATAACATTTCATCTTTAAATTGGATAATACTTGTAAAAAAAATTTCTTCCATAGACTCAAGAAAATCAGTGAATGTTGAGTTGGGAGTCTATATACCATACCAATTATAAATGTAATTGTTTTTAAGACTTTTATGAATAATGCCTCAATATGTGGTGATTGCAAACAAGCATCATCAATAATCACACCTTGAAATTTACTAAGAATGTAGCTAGCTAGGCCACCACTAAGGGTAGACTTATTTTGAAAGTATGGCATGTAATGATCTAATTGATACAAATTACAAATAGTGTCATTAAGGCGAGTTTCACATAAGCCAAGGACATCGAAAGTGACACTGGATGGACTTCAACACTGGTCGTATAGGGAGTCCAGGTGTTGAGGTACACTACTGATATTGTAGGAAAATATCTGTAAGCTGTTACTAGGAAACGATTGACTGTGTAACTCATTACAAAAAATATAATCGCATACGGGATCACATATTTTAGGTTCACTTAGGTGATCTACACTATGACTAGGATGATCTGCTTCATTACAACTGTTAACGATTAATGTATTAAGAACACTTAAAGAATAACTTTGATTATTGATTGCATTAATAAGCTCTACATCATTACTATTGTGAAAAGGAAAATGTTCATTTGCCATGATAAAGAAGATGAAAAAGCATTAATTCCTGTAACAGTTGGGTAAAATATGAGAGAGAGAGAGAGAGAGAGAGAGAGAGAGAGAGAGAGAGAGAGGAGAGAGAGAGAGAGAGAGAGAGAGAGAGAGAGAGAGAGAGAATTTTGTTTATAGTGGGTATTATATGGAAAGGCAATGAGAACTGTGACTGGACGGGAGAACAGAAGGAAGAACACCTCTGGCCTGGCCACTTCACTTCACATATTTAATACTCAGTGATAAATGACATCTTACACAAACCTCACTACTAATATTCAGTGAGGAAGCTCATCCCACACCTGCCAGACATGGGCATGATTTTAAAAAATGATTATGATTTGATTTTGATTATGGTGTGGAATACTTTTTTGATTGTGATGAAATGATGATTAGTTTAGTTTTGATATTTTTTATTACGATTATTTTTTGTGTTTTTGTGCATGATTTGTATTAGATTATGATTGGAATCACATCTCGCTGTGATTATTTATAAAAAGATAATGATTAGCAATGATTAAGTACAATGCCTAAACAGGTAGCAAACTACATGTATTAGGTGCACTGTTCCATATTTGAGCACAGTAACATAACCGTTTGAATCACTTACTAACTAATGGTATTAAAAACATACATAGTGTGCAAGAGGTTTTATTTGTTTTTGCTTTACAGTACATAATACATTTCTTCTATGAATTTATTTCAAATGATGATCACAGGCTTTCACAGCAATAATGAAAAGAAAGTATTTCTCTTTGAAAAATCTAGAACTTGTTATACACATGATTTGTTATAGGCTAGATTATTTGTCATGTAATGTGTAATTTAGTAATTGTTGGTTACACTTGATAAACATCAACTCCTCAAAGCGAACATCGGTCATTGTGCATCGTTCAGGACGAAAGACTTTCCCAGCAAGAGAGAAAAGTGTCTCAACTGGAGCTGATGATGGTGGGATACACAGATATCGGAGAGCCAGTATAGCTAGTTGAGGTAATGGTGACTGATTCTGTTCCCAGAAGAGAAGGGGGTCACTGTCATCCTCTGTTGTTGGCTGACTCAGGTAGGATTGTACTTGTGATAAAGTTGATGTTAATGTACAGAGGGAAGAGCTCGTTGATGCTGATGGTGTGATGAATCTGAACAGCCTGCACTTCTTTGTAGGGGCCTCCTTATTTTCCTGAAGGGAACCCTTTTCTTCAGTGGCAGTGGACATAATGTCATGTACTTTAGACTTCAGTAGGGATGTGATGAACATGACTTGTTGTGGTGGGCACCAGTCCATGTTGAAGCGTGGGTGTAGGAGTGAAGCCAGCTGAAACATCGCCTTGTCTTCATAGATGTTCAGTGTTTTCTTGATGGAGCTTTTGAGAGTAGTAATCACCTTTGACTTGTGTGTCTGTGACGGTTGTTGAAGCTCAGCTTTCAGTCCACGAATGCATGGAATTGCTTTGCTTGACGTTACAACATTCTCTCCCTGACACTCTAGAGTTGCTACTTCAGATGGTGTCAAGATGTGTGTTACTTGCTTGATGAGATGAAGTTCATATTTGGTTATCTTTACTGGACAGTTTAGCTGATGAAGCTTGGCTGGATCAATATTGAGAAGGGAGCGAAGCATCTTGTTACTGGTGTTCCATCGCGTTGCATTTTTGTCCCGAGGTCTGCACTGACTTGGACAATGTCAGATGGCAGTGCAGAGTGACGAACGTGTGACGCTAGACGTGAGGCTTTTCCAGTGACTCCTGAGACAGGCCCTGCTTCTTGGAGCCCATCTTTCACAGTAGTTTGTAAAGTGTGAACAAAACATCTGACATGGCCAGGCAATAGCTGCAGCAAGTTGTCATTGTTATCAGGAATGTGAAAGGTGTCATCCTCCTCTTCGCCTTCACTGTCTTGATTAGTGTCCGCATCGTCCACACCGGGAAGTGTCACGAGTGCTTTAAGCACAGTGGTGCCACTGTCGGTTACAATTGTCAAAATCTTTGTTTGTAGGTTAAAGCTAGTGATGATTTCTGTGAATGTGGCATGGATCTTTTGTGCAGTGTGGGACCCTTTGAATCTTGTGCATGCCAACAGTGTTGATTGGAGCTGGAAGTTATCATTGAAGTGACACGTGATCCCAGTGCACGACCGCATCTGTCTGTTTGTGCAACGGTCAAGTGTAACACAGACGTAACCAACAGAACAACACTTCTTATTGAGATGTTCCTGTAGTTGTTGAGTTTGCGAAGGAAGAAGCTTGCTGCTGAGCTCCTTGCGGCTTGGGCTGCTGTAGCTGGGCTGGGCCTTGTTAAGAAGAGTTTGAAAGTTAGCATCCTCAACCCTTGATAGAGGTTGGAGAGAGCCGGCAATGAAGCGAAGGAGTAATTTGTCCATTTCCTTTTGGCGGCGATCACCATTTTTTCCTTGTAATAGATATCCCAAAGTCAGTTATTGGAACAAGGGCTCCACCAGCTGCTGTTGTTACTGCCTCCACGTTGCTATCCACCTTGACATCTGGATGAGCTTTCTCAGAGTAGAAACAACTCAATACATTGCGGTAATTATATATATATATATATATATATATATATATATATATATATATATATATATATATATATATATATATATATATATATATATATATATATATATATATATATATATATATATATATATATATATATATATATATATATATATATATATGAAAATTTATCGTGAAGCCTGAAGGGAGAGTGGGAGTGAGTTTTCTTGCTATTTGTATTTTAATTTTTTGGTGTAATATACACACACATATATATGGCATTGCATTAAGAAAGAAAAACACTTTTCATTATGAAGCAACGGTCTGGTTAACAGATAATGGCGGCGGCACACTAGCACAATGTCAATGACTGTTGGTTGTTTTTGCTACTGCTTTTCTGTTTCACTATTCAAAATGAGTGGCACGGTGGGGGAGTTTGGTTGTTGAGGGAGTACAGATAACAGTTTGGTCTAGCATGTTGCTGCTCACGTCAGGATTCAAATATATCTTTTATTTGTATGTCTTACTGTACAGATAAATTAAGATGCAGCAAGATTTATTTGTAATTTTGTTCCTGTTACATATTGAAATGCTTTATTTGTAAATATTCTTAATTACATCATTTCATTAAGCATTCCGACTATCTTCGGTGGTTTACGTCCCGTGCGTCTTGAGCTGCCAGTTAGCTGTTATATATGCAATGTTACGAGCGAAACATCTCTGTCTGTCTCACAGTCTTTCTAGAGAGCACAAACTTTGGTTTCTGCCTCGTTAAGACTTTTTCAATACTGGTCCAGCATTGGTTTCCCCATGATGATCTAGAGATGTACTTGTTGAGGAGTGGAGTGGAGTGATGAGTGTACCAGCTGTCTGCCTTAAATAAGCCAGCAGCGTGTGCATGTACAAACGTGTTGTTTGCCTTACAGTACATAGCCAGCAGCATATGCATGTACAAATGTGTTGGGTGATACAGTACAACAACAACAACAACACACACACACACACACACACACACACACACACACACACACACACACACACACACACACACACACACACACACACACACACACACACACACACACACACACACACACACACACACACACACTGACAGACAACAGACAACATGTTTCATAAGTAACCGTGTGGCTGTGCACTCCCACACCAGCCTGGCGGGAATCATTTTTACCAGTAGTGCATTTGAAGTCTGCTGAAACACGTATAGGCTTTGTGTGCATTTGGCTGATACTCGTACATCATGAGAGACAAGCAAGTAAAACATGAGATGGTGCTAAGCTTTCCTAACATACTTGGATTTGAAAGCGAAGTGCTTCATGGAAATTACAAAAAAATAATCAAAATAATCACATTTTAATCAATGATTATTATCAAGAAAAATATGATGATGATTTGATTATGATTACGTAATCACAGCCAACGATTATGATTTTTTGATTAGTGATCATGATCATGCCCACGTCTGAATATATATATATATATATATATATATATATATATATATATATATATATATATATATATATATATATATGTTATATATATATATATATATATATATATATATATATATATATATATATATATATATATATATATATATATATATATATATATATATATATATATATATATATATATATATATATATATATATATATATATATATATAAAGTTTCACTGTTTTCACTGTGTATTGCTTTTGCTTGGAGTAGCTGGCCAAAATTGAATTAATGCGAGGTTTTATTTGGGTTTTTATTGTTGTCTTCTTCCACCGAAAGAGGGAAAAGGAAAAGAATGATAAATCTTTTATACTTATGTTTCTGTTAAAGTGTCTAAACACATTAATAGAAGCGTTTTTAGCTTGAGATGAGATGTGAAGTTTCCAGTTCAGATCATAAGTAAAGGGCAGACCGAGGATGTTCAGTGTAGAAGAGGGAGACAGTTGAGTGTCATTGAAGAAGAGGGGATAGTTGTCTGGAAGGTTGTGTTGAGTTGATAGATTGAGGAATTGAGTTTTTGAGGCACTGAACATTAAGTTTATGAAAATGAAGTGTATAGAAAACATTTGCCGTATTTCTTAAAAGCTAGAGAGAATATCTGGCCTCTGTCATTGACTGTACCGAGACTTTTAGCCGGAATTTGTTAAGTCCACGGAGAGTGTTTGCAGCATTTCATCAAGTGTACACTTGACATTGGCCACATTCTCTTAAATCTACAGATATTATTCGTCACTTTTCATTAGGTCTACGGAAAATGTTTGCCTTATTCTATCAAGTGCATGGATATTAGAACATAAGAACATAAGAAATAAGGGAAGCTGCAAGAAGCGACCAGGCTTACACGTGGCAGTCCCTGTATGAAATATACCTACCTATTTCCACCTATCATCCCCATCCATAAACCCGTCTAATTTTCTCTTAAAGCTCCCTAATGTCCTAGCACTAACAACATGATTACTGAGTCCGGTCCACTCATCTACCACTCTATTTGAGAACCAATTTCTTGCTATCTCTTTCCTAAACCTAAATCTTTCAAGCTTGAACCCGCTATTTCTTGTTCTATCCTGGTTGCTGATTCTAAGAATTTTACTTACATCCCCCTTGTTATAACCCTTATACCACTTAAAGACTTCTATCAGGTCCCTCTTAACCTACGTCTCTCTGAAGAATGTAAATTTAACAACTTCAATCTCGCCTCGTAAGGAATACTCCTCATCCCTTGTATCCTTTTAGTCATTCTCCTCTGTACTGATTCTAATAGACCTATATCTTTCCTGTAATGTGGGGACCAGAACTGCACAGCGTAGTCTAGATGAGGTCTGACCAGCGCCAAGTATAACTTTAATATTACTCCCGGCCTTCTACTTTTAACACTCCTAAAAATGAATCCTAGTACCCTATTTGCCTTGTTTCTGGCCTCTATGCATTGTTTTCCTAGACGGAGTTCAGAGCTAACTATAACTCCAAAATCTTTCTCGTACCCTGTACCTACCAGAGTTTGGTTGTTTAATGTGTACCTATTGTGTGGGTTTCCTCTACCTACGCTAAGCACTTTGCATTTGTTGATATTAAACTGCATTTGCCATCTGTCCGTCCATTCTTTCATCCTATCGAAATGTGCCTGCAAGGCGATGGCATCCGATTCTGACCTAATTAATCTACCTGTCACCATTATCTAATCTACTATCACCATTATCTACTGCCTCGTACACTCTACTGTAAAAACTTAACAAGTTTGTCAGGCAAGACTTTCCCTTTGTGAAGCCATGCTGTGACTGATTTATCAAGTTATGCACTGATTCTAATTGTCTAAATGTTCCCTAATGTTCCTCGCTATTATTGACTCCAATAATTTAGCCACAACTGAAGTTAAGCTGACAGGTCTATAATTAGACGGTAAAGTTTTATCTCCTTTCTTAAAGATGGGTACTACATTAGCCTGCCTCCACATTACTGGTACCTCATCTGACTCAGGTGATTTCCTAAAGACAGAAACTAACGGCTCACTAATAACCTCTTTGCATTCCTTAAGTACTCTGGGATATATTTCATGTGGTCCTGGTGTCTTGAACTTTTTAGCTTATCTAGCTCCTGTTCCACTATATCCCTAGTTATGGAAATATCTGTCAGCTTCTCATTCTCATCTGCTCTAAACACCTGTTCACTATCTGGCATATCCTGCATGTTTTCCTGGGTGAAGACAGTTAAAAAATACTTATTCACAATTTTGCTAACCTCCTCCCCAGAACTAACCAGCTCCCCATCTGCTGCCTTTAATGGACCTACAGTATCCTTATTCTTCGTCCTGTATACCTGATAAAATTCCTTGGGGTCCGTCTTCGCCTGGCTGGCTACCTTTAATTCATAATTGCCCTTAGCTTTCCTCGTTAACCTCCTGACTGTTCTAACTAATTCATTATATTGTGGCCTTAAAACTTCTTCACCTGCCCTTAATCTCTTATATATATACTTCTCTTCCGCCCTATATAATGTTTTAACCTAGCAGTCATCCATTTAGGGTCATTTTCTGTGATCTTATTGCTGTATTCGGGATGTTTGCTAACTGACCTGTATGCAGTTTATCTACGAAATATTTATACAACTCATCTACATTTTCTGCACCTAATTCCCTCATCTCGGCCCCTTCCATCCTCTCCACTCCCTCATCTACTCACCTCGACCTCACCTCTCCCATTTCAGCATGACCTGACCCTCCAACATACTCACACCTATCCCCCCCCCCCTCTCTCTCTCTCTCTCTCTCTCTCTCTCTCTCTATCTCTCTCTCTCTCCTCTCTCTCTCTCTCTCTCTCTCTCTCTCTATCTCTCTCTCTCTCTCTCTCTCTCTCTCTTCTCTCCTCTCTCTCTCTCTCTCTCTCTCTCTCCTCCGCCCCTTCCGGACACATCTTCCCTCCTCTTGTCCTACACCCCTCACGCCTCACCTCACCTCTCTTATCTTGCCTTATCTCTCTCAACTCCGTCCCGGACCTGACCTCACCCTGCATCCGTTGCCAGTCAATTCCTTGGAGGTACCTTTTTAATTCCTCAAAATCTAAAAAATCTGCTCTCCTAAAGTCAGGTATTTTACTAGTGTTTTTGCTTCTAAAAGTTTTCTCCCATTTTAAATTGTACCTAATTTCTCAATGGTCACTGTTACCTAGCTGTCCTCCAACCTCTACCTGCGTGACTGCTTCCTCCCTGTTAGTAAGAATTAAATCTGGAATACTGTTCTCCCTTGTGTGTTCTACGACTACCTTTTTTAAAAATTATCCTGAAATAACTTAAGAAATTCCTCTGCTTCCTTGTTACCCACCATCAGGCTTCAGTCGATATTCCCAAAATTAAAATCTCCTAGCACACATACCTGACTGTACCTGCCTGTTCTATTTATTTCCTGCCACAGTGAGGTGTTAATTTCCTTTGTACTGTTCGGTGGCCTGTACACTACTCCCAGTACTACTGACTGTGATCCTTCCTTAATATCTACCCATATCGACTCTGTTTTGCTATCAGTTTTAATTCTACTGTTAATACAACACTGTAATGTGTCCCTAACGTATAACGCGACGCCTCCTCCTCTCCTGTTTTCCTTGTCTTTATAGAACAGTGTATAACCATCTATGATATTTTGATATTGTTTGCCACATTCCATTAAGTGTACCTAGAATGTTTGTCACAGTTAGTTACCTGTGTGTAGAGTGTTTGCTGCATTTGTCAAACCTACGAAGGAAGTTTGCGGCTGTTTCAGTAAGTATGTGGACAGTGTTTTTTAGTGTTTGTCACAGTTAGTTACCTGTGTGTAATGTTTGCTGCATTTGTCAAACCTACGAAGGAAGTTTGCGGTGTTTCAGTAAGTATGTGTACAGTGTTTCGTATGTGTTTCGTAAACCATACAGTGTTGGGTGTATTTTTTGTAAGTCTTCGGGAAATGTCTGTTGCACTTCATATTACTGTACGTATTGTTTATTTGTTGATGTAAATGAAAAAAAAAGTTTGTTAGGAAAGTGTTAGTGTGAGACAAAGGAAAGTCAAAGTAAGAAAGAACAATCAGACGTACACAAACGATGCATGTCCTCGACTTGTTGTGTCTTGAAGGAGAAAATATGACTATGATACAAAGTGTGCAATTTTGTTTTGTTAACTTTCTTTTTTATCATCTAATTGACTTTCTTTTTTTTTCACCGTCACAGGTAACGATCGCCACCACCTCCACCACCACCACCACCACCACCACCACCACCACCACCACCACCACCATCAAGAGGTGAAGTTCAATGTAAGTAGCACTAAGTACTTTCAGTGTCTGGTGTTGTGTATTTCAGCCACGAGGTGACGCGGCAAGGTGGGCAGCCCCTCATCACTGCTTACCTGCTTGGCCTGCATGCCACTTTGACACTTGGGGGAAGTTTGCTGTAGTCGCTGGAATTTTGAGATGCTGAATTCAGGGATTGAAAAATGGCGAAATGAGCATTCTGAGGAGCCCGGTGGAGGCAACCACCACCTCCCCGCAGCACCTTGACGAGTGTGGTCACTGTGTTTCACCTCCGCACGGCTGCCTTCGACTTATGGAAATGCCTTTATTTTGTACTATGTATTTATTTTCCATGCTCTGGTTTGACCCGCTTACCGACTTGCTCGACGCCGCACGACACGCGCGAATGCTGCCTGCCATCTTTATTCACCTTTGTTCGGCGTGCATCGGAGGTCGGCGATTATCCTGTGCTTGGTTTTTTCTACTGTAAGGAGAAATGTAATTAAGTTTTTTATCGTGCGTGGTGTACAGCACATAATGAAGAGGGCCGCGAGAACTCCGTCACAGTGTGTTCCCACAGCCACACCAGCACTCCTCTGCTCACCGTAATGGAGTGTAGGGCGAGGCAGCCCCGACACGCGCCACTCTGCTGCAATTCACAATATATTATTTTCACTGCTTTTTTTTTCTTTCCTTTCTATATCCTCCTCCCATTATTGTTCTTTTATTTATGTCCACTCACTCACCTGGTTACCTTGAACGGCGCATGATTACCTCTGCGATAAGCCACAAGTGTCACGCAGGTAATGGCAGGTATCAGGGAGTGTTTGGAGGAGAGGTATCTGGCGGTGACACTTTCATGAGCGAGGCTTGGTGCAGCTGTGGCGTGAACGACTGCAGCTGGGGAAGCATTGGTGGTCACTGTGTTTGGTGACGTGAGAGAGACAGATAGAGAGATGGATGGATGGATAGGTGGATAGATAGAGTGAATGATGGGTAGATGGAAGGATAGAGGGAAAGATAGGTACATGAACAGGTAGATAGATAGGTGGATGGATAGATGGACAGAGAGATGGGCAGATGTACAGATAGAAAGGTACACAGATAGACAGATAGATAGACAGATAAGTAGATAGATAGATAGATAGATAGATAGATAGATAGATAGATAGATAGAGAGAGAGAGAGAGAGAGAGAGAGAGAGAGAGAGAGAGAGAGAGAGAGAGAGAGAGAGAGAGAGAGAGAGAGAGAGAGAGAGAGAGAGAGAGAGAGAGAGAGAGAACAGTCATTATGTACGATTTTTGCTCTCCTGCCTGATGATGTGTTATGATTGTCTGTCTGTCTGTCTGTCTGTGTGTTTGTGTATTTGTGCACCTGTCTTGCGTCTGTGTGCCTGGTATCCCCAAAGAGTTAGCAGGGTGTTTTAACGAGGCTGTGATGAAGGGCGAGTGTTGAGCCGAGGAATAATTGACTGGTGCTCAGGGAGGATCCGGGGAGGTGGGCGGTCAGGAAGGAGTATTTTTAGTCTGCCAGATTCTTGTGTGCTGCATTTTTTGTTTATCTTTGTTTGTGTAAGAAGGGCGCGGAGAAAGGGCACCAAATTACGTATAAAAAGGCTACACTGATTTGTCAGTATCTAAAGGAGAGCCGAAAAGGTAAGCCAGATTACAGAAATGTTTTTGAGCCCTCCCTCATGAAAGAATTCAAGTCATGGGAAGGAGGAAATACAGAAATAGGCAGGGAGTTCCAGTGTTTAGCAGAGAAAGTGACGAATGATTGAGAATGCCGGTTAACTCCTGCATTAGGGAGGTGGACAGAATAGAGATGCATCAAATCACCTGACTAACGAGGCATAAATCAAGGTATGCGCTCTCTCTCTCTCTCTCTCTCTCTCTCTCTCTCTCTCTCTCTCTCTCTCTCTCTCTCTCTCTCTCTCTCTCTCTCTCTCTCTCTCTCTCTCTCATTGAGGGAGAGAGAGAGACGTTTCCCTCCCACTTCCTTTGTTATAAGGTTTATTTTGCAATACTTCGATCATACGGTTTATTTTCCTATAACTTTCAATAAGGTTGTTTTTCGGGTAGCTATATTTATTTTCCCCTACTTGGATCATACGGTTAATTTTGCTATACTTTCCATAAGGTACATTTTCAAGTACGTATATTAATCTTCCCATACTTCGATCATACAGTTTATTTTCCCTTGGCTTCCAATAAGGCTCATTCTCGAGTAATTTGGTAATAAATATGCGAATAATAAAATATGCGAAGAAGAAACAAAGGAAAAGTGGCCATGCAAAAAACGTGATTCTCTCTCTCTCGCTCTGTCTCTGCCAAGGCAGCAGGTGGACACGAAAATACGTGCATTGCTCACATGATGGCCGCCGCACACGCCTGATTTGTGCATTATTAACAGGAGAAGCAGTGTTGTGAGCACGGCTAATAATCTCTGTGGCCTTTGAAAATAGTCGTGGTGAGAGAGCGTAGAGTTTCAGAACACAGGCCTCTCTCTCCCAATTGCCGGAGAATTTACTGTTCTTATTTACTTGTCCTGATAGCTTAATCTAACCTAACCTAACCTAACCTAACCTAATCTAACCTAACCTAACCTAACCTAACCTAACCTAACCTAACCTAGCTTAATCTAACCTAACCTAACCTAACCTAACCTAACCGAACCTACCCTAACCTAACCTACTCCTAACCTAACCTAACCTAACCTAACCTACCCTAACCTAAGCTAACCTAACTTAACCTACCCGCTTTCCCCCTCCCCCTCCCCAAGACTGCACTCCCTCCCCCCTCCTGGCTGTCTTCCCTCCCCCCTCCCCCCCTCCCACCTAACCTATCCCCTCCCCCCCTCCCCCCTCTCCCCCCTCCCACCTAACCTATCCCCTCCCCCCCTCCCCCCCACCTTCCCCCCTCCCCCGGGCAGCCGACTGCCCTGTGGGGCCGGCTGCCCCCCTCAGTCAGGGAAGTACTCCAGCAGGGGCGGAGTACACCACCAGGGTGAGGGACAGGGTCTGTGCAATGGCGAGCAGGTTGTCCCACAGGCCGTGGGACAACCTGCTTCCAGCCCTGCCCCTCCCCTGGCGAGCCTTCCCTGGCTGGGGGAGTTGGCGCTGTGGTGGTGGGGAAGGGGTCACCACTCCCTTCCCCACTCCTCGGAGGACGAGCCCCCGCTCCCTCGTCCTCCGCGGGGGTCGTGGCGCTCCTGGCCTCCTTTTGCCCCTCCTCCGGGCTGGGGGCCGAGACCCACAGGCCCAGGCCGTCCTCCCCCGGGCTGGCCCGCCACCACCTGGCCAGCCTCTGGGGCGGGGCAGGTCTCGTGCCCTGGGCTGGCCGCCACCACCTGGGCCAGCCTCAGGGGCGTGGCCGCGCCTCGTCCCCAGGGCTGGCCGCCACCACCTGGCCAGCCTCTGGGGCGGGACCGGCCTCCTGCCCCGCCTCGGGGACGCGGACAGCCTGGTCCTCCTGGGGGGGCTTGGGGCGGCTGCCCACTTCTCTTGCTGTTGCAAAAGAGCACGGGGCAGCCCTGCCCCTGCCCCCCGTGGACACCCTGACCCTCCGGCCAGGCTGAAGTACAAAACGGCGTGACGCCCCGCCGTAGTGTACCTCAGTCCGGCCAGGAGGTCCCTCAGGGGCAAGTCCTGGCAGAAGACTGTTTCGCCTCCTGCCAGGCACTGCACCCTGATGGGTGTCTCCTGGTCCAAGGCGGCCAGCTTGTCCATGTTCAGGCTGGCCGCCTGATCCGACACGAGGGGCTTCGCCCCCCCCTCGGCCCCTTGCCGGGAAGGTAAAGGAGGCCAGAGAGCGCCCTGCCCCTCCCACAGCAGCCCCCTGAGCGGGGGCGGGACAGCCTGACGGCGTCCACGCCACACTCGCCCCAGGAGGCTCAGCCTTGCCTCCACTGACAATCGACTGCTTCTAATCCCCATTCTAGTTCTCATGAAATTAAAAATGTACCTTGGTTCAGTTTTGGCTGAGGTGGCGAAAAGTAGGATGGTGGTGAACAGACCGCCTGAGAGAGAGAGAGAGAGAGGAGAGAAGAGAGAGAGAGAGAGAGAGAGAGAGAGAGAGAGAGAGAGAGAGAGAGAGAGAGAGAGAGAGAGAGAGAGAGAGAGAGAGGTTGATTGATTGATATATTTTGTTTGCCTTTTGTAACATTAATGCATTTCTGCATTTCATACACAGTTCAATACGTAAGGCCAGGTCCATCAAGCCGAAGCTTTTATAACAGACCTGAATAAAGAATTACACAAGTAGCGCAAATGTTTACACCCTGACTTGTTCCTATTTGAGCCGCCATTTTGCACATGATAGAGGTAATAATAGACTACTTGTTTTGTTGTTTGCAGCACATGACACAATAATGAGTGATGGAGTGTACGAGTATAGTATGCTATACTGTGCCACATATATGTTCACATACGTGAAACTTCGCGAACACAAACACAGGTAGACACACTTACATAGATACCCACAAACATACATACCACAACATATAACTGCATACATACACACATTCATATGTACATGCACAGACACACACACTCACACATATGCAACCTGTATGCGAACATACATACGTACAGCATGATGCATACATGCGGGCACACAATACACACACACACACACACACACACACACACACACACACACACGCACACACACACACACACACACACACACACACACACACACACACACACACACACACACACACACACACACACACACACACACACACACACACACACACACACATGGCCACATACAAACCTGTGCACATACATACACATACTCACATACATACATAACAAATGTATGCATGGTTACATACAATACTTTGGCTGTAACATATGTTATATTAGCCAAGGTTTTCTATTAATGATATAATTGTTGGTGATGTACATACACACGTCCACAAGATGTGCACACCTGACATGTGTGTCTGTGTATCAACACATAACAGCACATGATTCACAGACATTGCTATGGTTAGCATTCATAGTTTAGAAGTAAGAAACATTTCACTTTGCTTTTAAACAAATTGATAGAGGTTAGTGATTTAATTTCGTGCGGGAGGCCTGTTCCACTCCCTGACGGCCGCGCACACTCACACTTCTCTATGCGTGGACAGTCCTACAGAGAGGAAGTTTGAGGTCATCTGGCCTTCTATTGTTATTAATATTATTGGATAGTAATTCATAAGATGTATTATTGGGATATATGTAAATTGATTTGAAAAGAAATATACAAGTTTGCAAGAATATTATATCGGGGACTTTGAAAAGGTTGTGTTCACAAAATAGAGGATTAGTATGATCGTACCGTTTTTTATGAAACATTACTCTCATTATTTTTTTGTGCGCAACAAATAACCCATCTAAGAGTGTTTTAAAAGCTCCCCCTGAAATTGGCGAACAGTATATTACATGTGGATAAACAGTAGACATATATATTAATTTCAGACATTGGACAGTTATATTGTTTGTAATTGTGTACAAGACACCAGTTATTTGTGACAATTTACTACAGAGTTGATGTAGGTGTTGTTTTCATGTTAATCTATCATCTATTATTAAGCCAAGAATTTTATGCAATTAACTTTACTACTCAAGAAATTGTGTTTTATCTTTATATTAATATGAACTTCATTTACGTTTGTCAGACAAGACACCATCTAGAAAGTTTTAGACACGTTTAGTGTAAGTGTGTTGCTAGTTATCCAGTCAGATACCTTAATTAATTGATGATTTAAAGTATTCACCATTTCCTCCATATTTTGTTCCTGAACGTGTATAGTTGTGTCATCAGCGTAAAGCAAGAATTTAATGTTGTTGCTTGTACGTACTGTGTCATTCACATGTATTAAGAATAATATCGGCCCCAAGATTTGATCCCTGAGGGACACCGTAATTAATATGTTTATATGTTGATGAAATACTGGTGTGTAATTGTAAATTGTTTTCTAAAACTCAAGTAGCTCTTTATGAAGTCATTTGCCTTTCCCCGAATACCTTATGTATTGAGTTTACTTAACAAAATGTTGTGTGATATCGTATCAAAGGCCTTACTTAAAGCACAAAAATACAGTAATTGGGTTACATTTGTTATCTAAAAGCATCATGAATACTTTGGCACAGATTATGAATTGCTACATCTGTTGATTACTTGGGCCTGAATCCGTACATGGTTTCTGTAAAGAGGGAAATCTTAGTAAAGTAGTCAGTTAATCTAATAGCGAAAACCTTTTCGATGATTTTGCTGTGGCTGCGAAGAATAGAAACAGGCCTATGGTTATTGTGCTTACATTGATCATTTTTCTTAAATATTGGGATATTTTTTTGCAACCTGTAATTGCTTAGGAAAGTATCCTTCGTTAAAACACCTATTAATAATAAACTTTAGAAAAGGAGAAATATCATCGCTGCTTTCCTTTATTACCTTCATGTTGATGTCATCATATCCAGGTGAAGTGACTTTGAGACCAGTAATAATATCCTTCATTTCTTTCTCTGTGGTTGGTCTTAGACAAAAAAAGAAAATGGCACAGGATCAGAGAGGAAAGAATTAAATGGCACAGTGGCTAATTTACTGGCAATATTACTGAAATAGTTGTTAAACCCTTCAGCAGTATAACTGTTGTTAGAGAAGATTTTGTCGCCAAAATCCATTGAAGATGGCAATTTTGAGACATTGTTTGCCATTAAAACGGTTGAGTATTTCCCAAGTTTTTCTTTGTATTACCTGACTTTTGAGATCATTTTGATGTGTAGCAGTTTTCTTTAGCCACTCTAATTATTGATGTCAGCTTGTTTCTCTACCTTTTGAATGTTGCTTCATACGTTAATGGCTATTTCGTATATAATTTTTGCAGCTTGTTGCGGTGGTTTGTAGATTTTATTATTCCTGCTGTTATGTAAGGTTTTCCAAGATGTTTTTCTTTAATTTTTGTTTTTTTAGAGGGAAGTTTTTATTATACAAAATGTTAAATTTATTCATATATTAATTGAAAATCTTTTCAACTTCTTCAATATTAAGAAAATCTGAGTTCCAATTAAAATTTCTTAATTGTTCTCTAAAGGCCCTGATATTGTCAGTATTGTACATCCTTCTACTTATGTCAACATATGAGGCGCTACTCTGAACATTGAAGGGTGAACCAACTTAACACAGGAAAACGGTCACTTATTGTTTTGTACAATATACCGTTTTTGATATAATTTTGCATGTCATTTGTCCAGATGTGACCTATTAAAGTGGCAGACCTGTCAGTCACTCTAGTTGCTTTTATAATTATTTGAGAGAAGCTGTAACATTGAAACATGTTAATGTATGTTGTGGCATTTTCATTGATATGTAACAAATTGACATTAAAATCCCCCATTACATAACATTTCATCTTTAAATTGGATAATACTTGTAAAAGAAATTTCTTCCATAGACTCAAGAAAATCAGTGAATGTTGAGTTGGGAGTCTATATACCATACCAATTATAAATGTAATTGTTTTTAAGACTTTTATGAATAATGCCTCAATATGTGGTGATTGCAAACAAGCATCATCAATAATCACACCTTGAAATTTACTAAGAATGTAGCTAGCTAGGCCACCACTAAGGGTAGACTTATTTTGAAAGTATGGCATGTAATGATCTAATTGATACAAATTACAAATAGTGTCATTAAGGCGAGTTTCACCTAAGCCAAGGACATCGAAAGTGACACTGGATGGACTTCAACACTGGTCGTATAGGGAGTCCAGGTGTTGAGGTACACTACTGATATTGTAGGAAAATATTTGTAAGCTGTTACTAGGAAACGATTGACTGTGTAACTCATTACAAAAAATATAATCGCATACGGGATCACATATTTTAGGTTCACTTAGGTGATCTACACTATGACTAGGATGATCCTGCTTCATTACAACTGTTAACGATTAATGTATTAAGAACACTTAAAGAATAACTTTGATTATTGATTGCATTAATAAGCTCTACATCATTACTATTGTGAAAAGGAAAATGTTCATTTGCCATGATAAAGAAGATGAAAAAGCATTAATTCCTGTAACAGTTGGGTAAAATATGAGAGAGAGAGAGAGAGAGAGAGAGGAGAGAGAGAGATGAGAGAGAGAGGAGAGAGGAGAGAGAGAGAGAGAGAGAGAGAGAGAGAGAGAGGAGAATTTTGTTTATAGTGGGTATTATATGGAAAGGCAATGAGAACTGTGACTGGACGGGAGAACAGAAGGAAGAACACCTCTGGCCTGGCCACTTCACTTCACATATTTAATACTCAGTGATAAATCACATCCTACACAAACCTCACTACTAATATTCAGTGAGGAAGCTCATCCCACACCTGCCAGACATGGGCATGATTTTAAAAAATGATTATGATTGGAGTTTGATTATGGTGTGGAATACTTTTTTTGATTGTGATGAAATGATGATTAGTTTAGTTTTGGTATTTTTTTATTACGATTATTTTTTGTGTTTTTGTGCATGATTTGTATTAGATTATGATTGCAATCACATCTCGCTGTGATTATTTATAAAAAAGATAATGATTAGCAATGATTAAGTACAATGCCTAAACAGGTAGCAAACTACATGTATTAGGTGCACTGTTCCATATTTGAGCACAGTAACATAACCGTTTGAATCACTTAGTAACTAATGGTATTAAAAACATACATAGTGTGCAAGAGGTTTTATTTGTTTTTGCTTTACAGTACATAATACATTTCTTCTATGAATTTATTTCAAATGATGATCACAGGCTTTCACAGCAATAATGAAAAGAAAGTATTTCTCTTTGAAAAATCTAGAACTTGTTATACACATGATTTGTTATAGGCTAGATTATTTGTCATGTAATGTGTAATTTAGTAATTGTTGGTTACACTTGATAAACATCAACTCCTCAAAGCGAACATCGGTCATTGTGCATCGTTCAGGACGAAAGACTTTCCCAGCAAGAGAGAAAAGTGTCTCAACTGGAGCTGATGATGGTGGGATACACAGATATCGGAGAGCCAGTATAGCTAGTTGAGGTAATGGTGACTGATTCTGTTCCCAGAAGAGAAGGGGGTCACTGTCATCCTCTGTTGTTGGCTGACTCAGGTAGGATTGTACTTGTGATAAAGTTGATGTTAATGTACAGAGGGAAGAGCTCGTTGATGCTGATGGTGTCATGAATCTGAACAGCCTGCACTTCTTTGTAGGGGCCTCCTTATTTTCCTGAAGGGAACCCTTTTCTTCAGTGGCAGTGGACATAATGTCATGTACTTTAGACTTCAGTAGGGATGTGATGAACATGACTTGTTGTGGTGGGCACCAGTCCATGTTGAAGCGTGGGTGTAGGAGTGAAGCCAGCTGAAACATCGCCTTGTCTTCATAGATGTTCAGTGTTTTCTTGATGGAGCTTTTGAGAGTAGTAATCACCTTTGACTTGTGTGTCTGTGACGGTTGTTGAAGCTCAGCTTTCAGTCCACGAATGCATGGAATTGCTTTGCTTGACGTTACAACATTCTCTCCCTGACACTCTAGAGTTGCTACTTCAGATGGTGTCAAGATGTGTGTTACTTGCTTGATGAGATGAAGTTCATATTTGGTTATCTTTACTGGACAGTTTAGCTGATGAAGCTTGGCTGGATCAATATTGAGAAGGGAGCGAAGCATCTTGTTACTGGTGTTCCATCGCGTTGCATTTTTGTCCCGAGGTCTGCACTGACTTGGACAATGTCAGATGGCAGTGCAGAGTGACGAACGTGTGACGCTAGACGTGAGGCTTTTCCAGTGACTCCTGAGACAGGCCCTGCTTCTTGGAGCCCATCTTTCACAGTAGTTTGTAAAGTGTGAACAAAACATCTGACATGGCCAGGCAATAGCTGCAGCAAGTTGTCATTGTTATCAGGAATGTGAAAGGTGTCATCCTCCTCTTCGCCTTCACTGTCTTGATTAGTGTCCGCATCGTCCACACCGGGAAGTGTCACGAGTGCTTTAAGCACAGTGGTGCCACTGTCGGTTACAATTGTCAAAATCTTTGTTTGTAGGTTAAAGCTAGTGATGATTTCTGTGAATGTGGCATGGATCTTTTGTGCAGTGTGGGACCCTTTGAATCTTGTGCATGCCAACAGTGTTGATTGGAGCTGGAAGTTATCATTGAAGTGACACGTGATCCCAGTGCACGACCGCATCTGTCTGTTTTGTGCAAAGGTCAAGTGTAACACAGACGTAACCAACAGAACAAGACTTCTTATTGAGATGTTCCTGTAGTTGTTGAGTTTGCGAAGGAAGAAGCTTGCTGCTGAGCTCCTTGCGGCTTGGGCTGCTGTAGCTGGGCTGGGCCTTGTTAAGAAGAGCTTGAAAGTTAGCATCCTCAACCCTTGAAAGAGGTTGTAGAGAGCCGGCAATGAAGCGAAGGAGTAATTTGTCCATTTCCTTTTGGCGGCGATCACTATTGCACCATTTTTTTCTTAGTAAGAGAGAGAGAGAGAGAGAGAGAGAGGAGAGAGAGAGAGAGAGAGAGAGAGAGAGAGAGAGAGAGAGGAGAGAGAGAGAGAGAGAGAGAGAGAGTCAGAAAAATTTTGTTTATAGTTTATATTATATGGAAAGGCAGTGAGAAGTGCCACTGGACGGGAGAACAGAAGGAAGAACACCTGTGGCCTGGCCAGCGGAATCCGGAAAGTAGTGTATGAGGGCGGCTGGGAAGGCTTCAAACTCAGACCTGGGCAGGTACTCGTATACATAACCTTTTTAACAGGCTAAAAGTACTTTAAGTGATCAGTTTTAGTTTTAAGTTCCTTAAAAGTAATACATAATCACTTTTAAGACCCAAAAGACTTTTAGCTGCTAGGAGTGGTGAGGGGGTACTCCTAATGCGTCTAAAATTACTTTTGGCAGCAAAGGAGAGGCGTCCTGCGAGAGTGGAGTAATGCTCAGCTGATCGAGAGGAGTTCTGCTTGCTCTTGGTGACATTCTGTGGGTGACACAACTCGTGAGGAATGCACTAGAGAGTGACACTGCAGGGAGTAAGATTAGATAAAGACCATAACTTCGCTACAACGCAGCCAACCATCACCAAAAACCTTTCAGCCTCACGCACTACACGGGATCTTCACATTGATTCTCTCTCTCTCTCTCTCTCTCTCTCTCTCCTCTCTCTCTCTCTCTCTCTCTCTCTCTCTCTCTCTCTCTCTCTCT
This sequence comes from Scylla paramamosain, assembly GCF_035594125.1. NCBI lineage: Eukaryota > Metazoa > Arthropoda > Malacostraca > Decapoda > Portunidae > Scylla > Scylla paramamosain. Next base: position 12,223,129 of record NC_087189.1, on the reverse strand, counting down.
CTCTCCCTCTCTCTCTCTCTCTCTGATGGATATAACGATGAGACAAGCACGTTCTGTAAGCTGCAGGATTCCCCACTGTCATCAGTGTTATTGGTGGCACACATATAAGAATTGCTGCTTCCAGAGATTAGGAGGCGGAATATGTAAATAAGGCATGAAATGAAGCTAACTGTGGAATGCAGCTGTGTTTTGATAAGTGCGCGCGTGTGTGTGTATGTGTGTGTGTGTGTGTGTGTGTGTGTGTGTGTGTGTGTGTGTGCTATTGTGGCAGGTAATAAATTAATCCAACATTTAAGTTAACCCTTCCCAATCATCCCAGCCCCTTGGAGGGAGTAAAGGGAATATAACAAATCTTTTCTGCAGTCAGACTAACTTAACCCGTCACCACAGTCCAAGTAACTGGAATTTAACGTATCTTTTTGCATTCAACTTAATAGCCTCACCCACACACCCCACACTCCCTTGGAGGGAGTAAGTACAGTTTAACTAATCCTTCTGAATTCAGCCCAACTTAACCGAGTCATCTCGCAGGTGGTTGCAAGAAGTTAGTGGAATTTAATAAATCTAATTGCATTCAGCTTAACTCAGCCATCCCTACAGCTGCTTGCAGGGATAAGCTAAATTTTGAAAATATTTTTTGCACTGAGCAGAAACTAGTGTGTCATCTAATTAACGTGACAGAGCTGCTTCTCTCTTTGTTTGGATTGTGTTGACATCCCCAGGGCGGGTTCCTAGAGTCTCAACTCGCCTCATCTACATCATTAAACTAAAAAAATGTCAATACTCCGGTTCTTTTTATCGAAAAGTGAAATGTAAATTCGCATTAAATACTTTTATGTATTGTTTTGACGTTCAAGTGCAAAAACATAATGGTTAGGGTCTCCCTTTAGCGCTAAAACATAGCACGTGTAGCGAGTTTAGAAATTACTTTTAGTCCTGGCTGAAAGTGAAAATCTTTTATAGTTTCTTGTATACACTTTTAGCATATACTTCTAGCTGGGAGTAAAATTAAAAGTCTATTAGGGTTTTTTTTTTTTTATGTATACGGGCCCTGGTACAGAGTTATCAGCTGAGGCGGGGTGGGGGGGGGGGTGATAAAAACTGGCGAAGACGACTCAGAACACCTAACTTCATAGAAGCTGTTTTAGCTAGAGATGAGATGTGAAGTTTCCAGTTCAGATTATAAGTAAAGGACAGACCGAGGATGTTCAGTGTAGAAGAGGGGGACAGTTGAGTGTCATTGAAGAAGAGGGGATAGTTGTCTGGAATGTTGTGTCGAGTTGATAGATGGAGGAATTGAGTTTTTGAGGGCATTGAACAATACCAAGTTTGCTCTGCCCCAATCAGAAATTTTAGAAAGATCAGAAGTCAGGCGTTCTGTGGCTTCCCTGCGTGATATGTTTACCTCCTGAAGGGTTGGACGTCTATGAAAAGACGTGAAAAAGTGCAGGGTGGTATCATCAGCGTAGGAGTGGATAGGAGAAGAAGTTTGCTTTAAAAGATCATTGATGAATAATAGGAAGAGAGTGGGTGACAGGACAGAATCCTGAGGAACACCACTGTTAATAGATTTAGGAGAAGAACAGAGACCGTCTACCACAGCAGCAATAGAACGGTCAGAAAGAAAACTTGAGATAAAGTTACAGAGAGAAGGATAGAAGCAGTAGGAAGGTAGTTTGGAAATCAAAGCTTTGTGCCAGACTCTTTCAAAAGTTTTTGATATGTCCAAGGCAACAGCAAAAGTTTCACTAAAATCTCTAAAAGAGGGTGACCAAGACTCAGTAAGGGAAGCCAGAAGATCACCAATAGAGCGGCCTTGACGGAACCCATACTGGCGATCAGATAGAAGGTTGTGAAGTGATAGATGTTTAAGAATCTTCCTGTTGAGGATAGATTAAAAAACTTTAGATAGGCAGGAAATTAAAGCAATAGGACGGTAGTTTGAGGGATTAGAACGGTCACCCTTTTTAGGAACAAGCTGAATGTAGGGAAACTTCAAGCAAAAAGGAAAGGTAGATGTTGACAGACAGAGCTGAAAGAGTTTGACTAGGCAAGGTGCAAGCACAGAGGCACAGTTTCGGAGAACAATAGGAGGGACCCCATCAGGTCCATAAGCCTTCCGAGGGGTTTAGGCCGCAGCGAGGGCATGGAAAACATCATTGCGAAGAATTTTAATAGGTAGCATGAAATAGTCAGAGGGTGGAGGAGAGGGAGGAACAAGCCCAGAATCGTCCAAGGTAAAGTTTTTAGCAAAGGTTTGAGCGAAGAGTTCAGCTTTAAAAATAGATGTGATAGCAGTGGTGCCATCTGGTTGAAATAGAGGAGGGAAAGAAGAAGAAGCAAAGTTATTGGAGATGTTTTTAGCTAAATGCCAGAATTCACAAGGGGAGTTAGATCTTGAAAGGTTTTGACACTCTATTAATGAAGGAGTTTTGGCTAGTTGGAAAACAGACTTGGCATGGTTCCGGGCAGAAATATAAAGTGCATGTGATTCTGGTGATGGAAGGCTTTGTGGACCACCTCTCTATCATGTATAGCACGAGAACAAGCTGTGTTAAACCAACGTTTGGAAGGTTTAGGTCGAAAGAAAGAGTGAGGAATGTACGCCTTCATGCCAGACACTATCACCTCTGTTATGCGCTCAGCCACACAAAGACGGGTCTCTGACACGGAAGCAGTAGTCATTCCAAGGAAAATCAGCAAAATACCTCCTCAGGTCCCCCCCAACTAGCAGAGGCAAAACGCCAGAGACACCTTCGCTTAGGGGGATCCTGAGGAGGGATTGGAGCGATAGCACAAGATACAGATAAGAGATTGTGATCTGAGGAGCCCAATGGAGAAGAAAGGGTGACAGCATAAGCAGGATTAGAAGTTAGGAAAAGATCAAGAATGTTGGGCGTATCTTTAAGACGATCAGGAATACGAGTAGGGTGTTGCACCAGTTATCCTGTGCTTGGTTTTTCTACTGTAAGGAGAAATGTAATTAAGTTTGTATCGTGCGTGGTGTAGAGCACATAATGAAGAGGACCGCGAGAACTCCGTCAAAGTGTGTTTCCACAGCCACACCAGCACACCTGTGCTCACCGTAATGGAGTGTAGGGCGAGGCAGCCCCGACACGCGGCACCCTGAGGCGAGGCAGAAGCTGTGGATGTAGCCAGCCCTGCCGTGCCTTGTGAGGAGATGGAGGCGCTCAACTTGCTGTGCGATTTGGAGAGTGAATCAGCGGAAATAGTCATGAAAAATTGGCGACGCCCTTTAGAGAGATGACGAGTCCCCGCGATGCCTTGCTATACCGTGCGATGTTAGCGAGGACCTGTTGTATTTCTAGGGACCACGACAGACCTTTGTATATTCGTCTTCCGGAATGTTTGCCGCGACACAGACGACTATGAACGTTCCATAGCACAAACTGTCGAGGTCTGTTAAGCATTGGCGACTTTCCCAATGACTGCAATGAGTGTTCAGTTCATTGTAGGCGTCCACTAGCCTCGCTGTGGAATGACCGCCGCTCGTGTCGCTCAGGTGAAAAAGAAAGAGTGAAAGAAAAGTAAATTGGACAAGGGAGTGAAGGAAAGAATAGAGATGAAATTTTAATAACTTTTGCATTAGCATTCATAGTTTGTGTCCTGCAGCTCAGAGAGAGAGAGAGAGAGAGAGAGAGAGAGAGAGAGAGAGAGAGAGAGAGAGAGAGAGAGAGAGAGAGACAGAGAGAGAGAGAATAAGTCATATGCCAGACCATAAACTCTGCATTTCCACCAAGACAGTACATATTAACAAGATACCAGCGCATACAAACATGACTAATCTCGTGTATAACAAACTCAAACATTTACCGCACGTTCCTAAGCAAGGCGGAATTCGTGAGCCTATCAGCGCAGAGACTCGCCCGGTGACGGTGGTTCCCTGCTGGCGTGTCTTGAGATGGGATAATTACTGCGTCAGGGAGGGCGACGCTGTGTGTTATCCTTCTCATCGCCCGATACTCTTTTACTTAGCTGGGAATTTGAGTTGTGAGACTTCGTGTGTTTCTGTTAAAAGGAAAGTGAATGCGTGTTTGATCAAGATTCTTTATTCTGTTCATTATTTTATTACTTTTACTTTTTTTATTCACTTCTTTTTTCGTCTCTTTCTTATTTCCTTGTGTCATTTACTTCATTATTTCACACACGCCTTTCGTTCTTTCTTAATTTTTCTTTCCTCATTCTTCCTTCACTCCTTCCTTCTTTCCTTTCTTATCTTCTTTCTTTATTTCTTTCTTTTATTTTTATCTTTCCTTCGTCTCTTCGTTTATTGTTTTTTTTTGTTTTCTCCTCACACACACACACACACACACACACACACACACACACACACACACACACACACACACACACACACACACACACACACACACACACACACACACACACACACTCAATTTAAACTTTACACTTCCAATGCCTAACCCTCCTCTCACTTATCTCCTGACTCACCTGTCTTAATCATTGCCACCTTCACACCTGCCCACACACACCTGTCACATTTGCATTTTGATTCACCTTGGTGTGACTCGGCACAAACACTCGTCATTTTTCCTTTCTTTTTTTTTTTTTTCCTTTTTTTAACGCCTTTCTGTGCAGTTACCAAAATAGTGTTGATGGATGAAAGGGGTGTGTGTGTGTGTGTGTGTGTGTGTGTGTGTGTGTTTAAGTAAAGTAGCGATAAAGTTCTGTTTGATGAAGGAAAGTGAGATTTTTTTTTCTTTTATAGTATTTTATTTTCTGTTTGTTTGTTCAATTCATTTCATTTCTTTCTTTTTCTTTACGGGGGCTTTAAGAGAAGATTGGACGGGTTTATGGATGGGGATAACAGATGGAAATAGGTAGGTATATTTCATACAAGGACTGCCACGTGTAAGCCTGGTCGCTTCTTGCAGCTTCCCTTATTTCTTATGTTCTTATGTTCTTTATTTGGTGTTGTTTTTCTTTACTTTTTTCCTGTTTTTTTTTCTGTCAGCCATTGTCGTCATCGTCTTCTTCTTCTTCTTCTTCTTCTTCTTCTTCTTCTTCTTCTTCTTCTTCTTCTTCTTCTTCTTCTTCTTCTTCTTCTTCTTCTTCTTCTTCTTCTTTTCTTTTTCTTCTTCTTCTTATTATTATTATCATTATTATCATTATTATTATTATTATTATTATCATTATTATTATTATTATTATTATTATTATTATTATTATATCGTTGTTGTTTTTTTCCTCTCCTTTTTCTTCTCTTTCTTTTCCTTCTTCTCGTCATCCATATTCTCCTCCTCCTCCTCCTCCTCCTCCTCCTCCTCCTCCTCCTCCTCCTCCTCCTCCTCCTCCTCCTCCTCCTCCTCCTCTTCCCCCCTTTAGGAACACCCAAAAACAAAAACAAACACTTCAGATATAAGTCAACATATTTTTATTTAACAACAATTACGTATAACATTAGCACCAACACCGCCTCCCCCACCACCCCTGCACCACCACCACCACCACCGCCACCGCCACCACCACCACCGCCACCGACAAGAGAGGCATCCTTACTCCCTGATTGGCTCAAGTGCAGACAGGTGGCAGTGACGTCATTATAATCCTCTCTTCCCATTGGTCGTTTTATCTAGTGTTAGTTTATCGTTGAGATAGTATAAAATGGTATAAAATTATAGTAATAGTAGAAGTAGTAGTAGTAGTAGTAGTAATAATAATAATAATAATAATAATAATAATAATAATAATAATAATAATAATAATAATAATGCCACGATAAGAGGATACACAAAAAGGAACACAAAAGAAGCACAAACAGCAGCAGATGTGTTGACCCACACGTGACTGTTTGTGACTGCAGGTAATAATGAATTGCAGGTAACTTGCTTCACCCTTTCATCTCTGGTAACTCCCTCCTCTCTTCCTCCTCTCTCTCCTCTCACTCCCTTCCTTTCCTTCCTTCCTTCCTTCCTTCCTTCTCTCCTTCCCTCTAACTTCCTTCTACCTGCTTTTCTTCCTTCCTTCCTTTCTTCCTTCCTTCCTTCCTGCCTTCCTTATCTCCTTCCCTCTAACTTCCCTCTACCTGCTTTTGTTCCTTCCTTCCTTCTTTCATTCCTTCCTTCCTTCCTTCCTTCTCTCCTTCCCTCTTACTTCCTTCTACCTACTTTTCTTCCTTCCTTCCTTTCTTCCTTCCTTCTTTATCTCCTTCCCTCTTACTTCCTTCTTCTACCTACTTTCGTTCCTTCCTTCCTTCCTTCCTTACTCTGTACCTCTCTACTTCTCTGTGTGTGTGTGTGTGTGTGTGTGTGTGTGTGTGTGTGTGTGTGTGTGTGTGTGTGTGTGTGTCATTAAATTATCTTCTACCATTACATTGATTACTGTGGGGGATTATATAGATTCGTAGAAAGAGAGAGAGAGAGAGAGAGAGAGAGAGAGAGAGAGAGAGAGAGAGAGAGAGAGAGAGAGAGAGAGAGAGAGAGAGAGAGAGAGAATCTAATGACCACATCAATAGGGAGCCATCAAACGGGATTACTTTGTGTGTGTGTGTGTGTGTGTGTGTGTGTGTGTGTGTGTGTGTGTGTGTGTGTGTGTGTGTGTGTGTGTGTGTGTGTGTGTGTGTGTGTGTGTCAGCAACTTCAGTGAGTGCTGTGGTTAGGTTCTGAAGCTGAAGAGGAGGAAGAGGAGGAGGGGGAGAAGGAGGAGGAGGAGGAGGAGGAGGAGGAGGAGGAGGAGGAGGATTGATAGGGGATAATACGATAATGAACCTCTCTCTCTCTCTCTCTCTCTCTCTCTCTCTCTCTCTCTCTCTCTCTCTCTCTCTCTCTCTCTCTCTCTCTCTCTCTCTCTCTCTCTCTCTCTCTTCATTATTGTCCTTTCACGTTCGTTCCTCGTAATTCTATTTCATGAGGAGGAGGAGGAGGAGGAGGAGGAGGAAGAGGTATGAGATTGGAAATAGAGAAGGGAGAATAACTTGAGATGGAAGGAAGGAAGAGGGAGGGAAGAAGAAGAGAATAGAGACACGGAAGGAAGGAAGAATAAAAGGAATAGTGATTAGAAAATAAAAAGGGAGAGAAACAAAGGAAGGGAGGAGAAGAGTAAGGAATGATAATGAGGAGGAGGAGGAAGAGGAGGAGGAGGAGGAGGAGGAGGAGGAGGAGGAGGAGGAGGAGGAGGAGGTCTATAATGAAGAGTGATGGTTAGGGAAAGCTACTCTCATTCCTCCTCTTCTTCCTCCTCCTCCTCCTCCTCCTCCTCCTCCTCCTCCTCCTCCTCCTCCTCCTCCTCCTCCTCCTCCTCCTCCTCCTCTACTTCGCACTTCCTCCTCTTCGTTTCTTTTTTCTTTTCTTCTTGTTCTTTTTTGCGCTTGTTGTTGTTGTTGTTGTTGTTGTTGTTGTTGTTGTTCTTCTTCTTCTTCTTGTTCTTCTTCTTGTTCTCCTTCTTCTTCTCCTTCTCCTCCTCCTCCTCCTCCTCCTCCTCCTCCTCCTCCTCCTCCTCCTCCTCCTCCTCCTCCTGGGACCTTCATCGACTGCTTAAAGGAAAGGAGGAACACTGAGGAACGAGAGAGAGAGAGAGAGAGAGAGAGAGAGAGAGAGAGAGAGAGAGAGAGAGAGAGAGAGAGAGAGAGAGAGAGAGAGATGAAAGTACTTACTCGTCAACTTTGAAACTCCAGAGAGAGAGAGAGAGAGAGAGAGAGAGAGAGAGAGAGAGAGAGAGAGAGAGAGAGAGAGAGAGAGAGAGCACCTAGAAGTAGTTTAGAACATCGCGGCCGTAGATAAAGGCGCTGCTTTTTGCGTTGAGGCGGTCTGCATGCTCGGGGCCCTGGGGAGAGAGAGAGAGAGAGAGAGAGAGAGAGAGAGAGAGAGAGAGAGAGAGAGAGAGAGAGAGAGAGAGAGAGAGAGAGAGGGGCTTGGGTTAATATACATATAAACCTAACTGTTATTGTGTTCATTTTTCATTCTTGATTTATTATTTTTTTCATAATTTCTCTTCCGTTACACAAACAAGGTAAAACAACACACACACACACACACACACACACACACACACACACACACACACACACACACACACACACACACACACACACACGAACAAACAAACAAAAAGATCTGTACTAACAATGCAACACAAACAAACAAGTGGTAAAAAAATGTTTCCACCTTCGGAAACATTAGAAGATTTATCATTTGTTAACCAACGAACACAATCACATCAATACTGCTCATGCTACTACTACTACTACTGCTGCTACTACTACTGCTGCTACTACTGCTACTACTGCTACTACTACTACTACTACTACTACTACTACTACTACTGCTACTACTGCTGCTGCTGCTACTACTACTACTACTACTACTACTACTACTGCTACTACTACTACTACTACTACTACTACTACTACTGCTGCTACTGCTGCTACTGCTGCTACTGCTACTACTACTACTACTGCTGCTGCTGCTGCTGCTACTGCTGCTGCTGCTGCTGCTGCTGCTACTGCTAGTACTGCTGCTGCTGGTACTACTACTACTACTGCTGCTGCTGCTGCTGCTGCTGGTGCTGCTACTGCTGCTGCTGCTGCTGCTGCTGGTGCTGCTGCTGCTGCTGCTGCTGCTGCTGCTGCTGCTGCTGCTGCTGCTGCTGCTGCTGCTGCTGCTGCAGCAGCAGCAGCAGCAGCAGCAGCAGCAGCAGCAGCAGCAGCAGCAGCAGCAGCAGCAGCAGCAGCAGCAGCAGCTGCTGCTGCTGCTGCTGCTGCTGCTGCTGCTGCTGCTGCTGCTGCTGCTGCTGCTGCTGCTGCTGCTGCTGCTGCTGCTGCTGCTGCAGCTGCTGCTGCAGCAGCTGCTGCAGCTGCTGCTGCTGCTGCTGCTGCTGCTGCTGCTGCTGCTGCTGCTGCTGCTGCTGCTGCTGCTGCTGCTGCTGCTACTACTACTATTGCTACTACTACTACTACTACTATTTCTACTACTACTACTAATACTACTACTACTACTACTACTGCTGCTGCAAGAAGCGACCAGGCTTACACGTGGCAGTCCCTGTATGAAACACACCTACCTATTTCCATCTGCTATCCCCATCCATAAACTTGTCTAATCTTCTCTTAAAGCTCTCTAGTGTCCTAGCACTAACTACATGATTACTGAGTCCGTTCCACTCATCTACCACTCTATTTGAGAACCAATTTTTTCCTATCTCCTTCCTAAACCTAAATTTTTCAAGCTTGAACCCGTTATTTCTTGTTCTACCCTGGTTGCTGATCCTAAGAATTTTGCTTACATCTCCCTTGTTATAACCCTTATACCACTTAAAGACTTCTATCAGGTCCCCTCTTAACCTACGTCTCTCTAAAGAATGTAAATTTAACAGCTTCAACCTCGCCTCGTAAGGAATACTCCTCATCCCCTGTATCCTTTTAGTCATTCTCCTCTATACTGATTCTAATAGACCTATATCTTTCCTGTAATGTGGGGACCAGAACTGCACCGCGTAGTCTAGATGAGGTCTGACCAGCGCCAAGTATAACTTTAATATTACTTCCGGCCTTCTACTTTTAACACTCCTAAAAATGAATCCTAGTACCCTATTTGCCTTGTTTCTGGCTTCTATGCATTGTTTTCCTAGAAGGAGTTCAGAGCTAACTATAACTCCAAAATCTTTCTCGTACCCTGTACCTACCAGAGTTTGGTTGTTTAATGTGTACCTATTGTGTGGGTTTCCTCTACCTACGCTAAGCACTTTGCATTTATTGATATTAAATTGCATTTGCCATCTATCCGTCCATTCATTCATTCTATCTAAGTCTGCCTGCAAGGCGATGGCATCCGATTCTGACCTAATTAATCTACCTATCTTTGTGTCATCCGCAAATTTACTAACATCACTACTAATTCCACTATCCAAGTCATTGATATACATTAGACGAGTAAACAATGGCACAAACAAACAAACAAACAATTACATAAACAAATACCGTCTACATTACACAAACATCCAAAGCAGGACAAATAAAAAAAATATAAATGAGTCAAATCAATCAGTAAACAAGTAAATAATGAAGTAAACAAATTGCAGTAAACACAAGATGGACGTGTAACAGAAGCACAGGGAAGTAGTGTCTGTACTACGCCTCTGTGCTGCTGCTGACTGCTTGCTGCTGGCTGACTCTTGTGCACTGCTAACTATTCCCTATTAACTATTTGTACTGTTAACTATCTCCTATTATTTGACATTGTACTGTTAACTATCTCCTATTATTTGCCATTGTACTGTTAACTATCTCCTATTATTTGCCATTGACTATTTGGTACCGTTGTCTACTGGTACTGTTAAATATTTCTGACTTTTTGCTATTAAGTATTTGCTGTTGTCTATGTGCTACTAATAAATATTTTCTACTATTAACTGTTTGGTGTTAAGTATTTTTTTTTTACTATGGTTTATTTACTATCATTAATTATTTTGCAGGTATTTTACTATGTGATACTATTAATTATTTCACTGTTTAACTATTTCCTTCTATTAACTTCACCTCCATTTCTTAAACATGGCAGTATCACATCTTATCTTTGCTGTTTCTAATCCTTTCATTGCTATTTAATACTTTTCTTCATCGCAAACTACTCTAAAGCATTTTTTGTATTCTTCGTCAGCCACTTCTAAGCATCACACTTGTATAAACTTCACCTCCGCTTCTTAAACATCTGAGTACCACATCATATCTTTACTGTTTTTAATCCTTTGACACGTTTTCTTCATCACAAATC
>NC_087189.1:12204881-12207381 GCF_035594125.1 Scylla paramamosain | reverse complement strand
ACTCCCTTGGCTGTCAGTTCTGTCTTGATATACTCAGAGTGCTGGTGAGGGCGAGTTAATCCCCCGACTGCCACTGACACTCTTCACCTCATCTGTGTGACAGTAGTGTGCAGTAAAGCGTCAGGCAGTGTTAGATTTATCATTCACTCCTTTTTTGTGTCAGTTTTGTCCTTTGAAATCGTGCACTAAATTTTTTAACTTTCAAGACAATATTTTCATTCAGTCCTGGCATTCAAAGGGTAAAGGCCGTAAAGAGATTGCTAGATATGAACTTTTCCATTATTCAGTTGTTTTGTTTAAGTTATTTATTATTTTTTTTTTTCAAATCACGCTGTAAACTTGCAATTCAATATTTTCATTCAGTCCAGGCATTCAAAGGGTAAAGGCCGTAAGGAGATTGCTACCTGTTATATATGAATTTTTCCATTATTCTGTTGTTTTCTCCCAGTTATTTTCTTTTCAAATCACTCTCTAAATTTGCAATTCAACATTTTCATTCACTGCTGGCATTCAAAGACGCTAAAGAAATTGCTACCTGTTATTTATGAACCTTTCCCTTATTCACCTCTGTTGCTGTCAATCATGTTTTGAATTCATAGCATAAACTTTCAACACGACACTTTCATTCAGTCCTCGCTCGCATTCAAAGACGATAACATAAGGAGACTGCCACCTGACGCACGATTGCAGTCACACATCACTCCGAGGATTCCCCTTTGTACAGCAGCCATTTCAGAGTGTTTTGCTGGCTAGACTCTGGGAAACCTGTTGAAGTCACGTTTCCTTCCCCTGGGTGCTTGTAAATATTGTGTACAGTGCATTGGTGTTGTGGACTGTGTCGCGGTGAAAGGGCTGGAAACGTGACAGCATTAGAACATGAGAGTCCACGGAGAGTGCAAAGACCCACTTGATCTGCGTAAGGCAATTACGTGACGCGAGATTTGCTTAAACTTACTGATATGCTTTGGTGAGGCTAGGGTTTGGTTAGGTTAGGTTAGGTTAGTGTTACTTGTGTGCACTCTGTGACAGCCACAAAGGAGGTCATTGCCATGTGGATCTAGTGGAAGCAGTAGGTGTCTGCGTTCTCTTTGTGAAGATCAAGTGCAAAAAGCAAAGAAAGTGCTGGGGCTGGATGCTCCCATGGTTAGTAACAGACCATTGCGTGGAGCATTCTGCACATTATTTTCTTGAACATCTTTGTCAGTGTATCCCTCCACATTCAGATCATAAAGTGGTGGTCTCTTCTCCACTGCGATCAATATTTCAGCCACAAAACTCTTTAGGTAGTCCTCCCACTCACGGAAAGGAGTACCTGGCGCTGTGACAGACAGCACAACACAGCGCGAGAGCAGCGGGAGGCAGAGTGGTGCCCACAAATAGTGGCTCGTGTGAATGCTGCCATTTGAAATTGGTTTCCATCGCTGGCCACCGTGGCAGACCAGTGGTGTGGTCGGAAAAAATGGCTCCGCCCGCCACAGCTCACCACTTTTTTTGTGGCTTCCACAAAAAAGTGACCCGTGTGAATGGAGCCATAGAGGTGTGTGCTCTATATTTGACTTCTTTTTTTTTTCTTTTTTTTTGTGGTCGCCACTGACCACAAAAAAGTGGCTCGTGTGAATGCAACCTTAGCCTCACCTGTGTGTGGATGAGTTATCTGCATGTCACCTGTGTGTGGGTTAGTCATCTTAGTGTCACCTGTGTGTGGGTTAGTTATGTGGATGTCACCTGTTGGAAGGAAGCTGGGAAACTGAGTTGCATCGCTACGCCGACAAGGGAATATGGTGAGCTATGGAAAAAAGGGTTGAGAACTTAAGAACATAAGAACACAGGGAGATTGCAATAAAGCCACGTGATCTGCGTGAGGCAGCTTGGTGACGTGAGATTTGGTTAGACTTGCTGGTATGGTTTGGTTACATTAGGGTTAGGTTAGGTTAGGTTAGGTTAGGTTAGGTTAAGTTAGGTTAGGTTAGGGTAAGTTAGGTTAGGTTAGGTTAGGTTAGGTTAAGTTAGGTTAGGTTAGGGTAAGTTAAGTTAGATTAGCTTAGTGTTACCAATGCGAGTATTTTCTTGTTATATAAATTTTAGTTTTGTGTGGCTTCGGTTAATTTAGGTTAGGTTAGGGTAGGTTAGTTTAAGTTAGGTTAGGTTAGGTTAACTTAGGTTAGCTTAGTGTTACCAATGCGAGTATTTTCTTGTTATATAAATTTTAGTTTTGTGTGGCTTAGGTTAACTTAGGTTAGGTTAGGTTAGGTTAAGTTAGGTTAAGTTAGGTTAGGTTAAGTTAGGTTAAGTTAGGTTAAGTTAGGTTAGGTTAACTTAGGTTAGGTTAGGTTAGGTTAAGTTAGGTTAAGTTAGGTTAGCTTAGTGTTATCAATGCGAGTATTTTTTGTTATATAGATGTCAGTTTTGTGTGGCTTAGGTTAGGTTAGGCCAGTGTTACCGATGTGAGTATTGTTTTTGTTAGTTATCTGGATGTTACCTGTGTGTATGTTAATAGTCT
>NC_087189.1:12194881-12199881 GCF_035594125.1 Scylla paramamosain | reverse complement strand
CCTCCTCCTCCTCCCACACATTTGCTACCTCTGTTTAGACTGCAGAAGAGGACCACAAGAATCATTACAAACACTGGTTACTTTGCTCGCACGTGAATTCACTATGACTTTTTGACATAAGCTGCAAATTGGAATGCACATGTATAAGCAGTTGAAAAGAGATGTGTGTGTAACCTTCCCATCACAGCACACCTATTTCACCCTTACTCATGAAAATATACGTGTACCTGGGCATAATTTAAGCCTTTCTACATTCCCTTCCTTATCTTGGACCTAAAGCCTTGAATTGTACCCCTCGCAGTATATAAGCTCTGCCTTCAGTGCACTCCTTCAAAAAGCAACTTAAAATGTATGTAATTTTCAGTGATTGGATGCGTGGCCATGTTTCTGCTGTCATGTAATGTTATAATTTTCACTTAGTATTTGTTATTATTATCATCATCATTATTATTATTATTATTATTATTATTATTATTATTATTATTATTATTATTATTATTATTTATTATTATTATTATTATTATTATTATTATTACTACCTACTACTACTACTACTACTACTACTACTACTACTACTACTACTACTACTACTACTACTACTACTACTACTACTACTACTTTCCCGCCATTTATTATTAGAATCTACTGATCTGTTTGGCTCTTTATTGTTACAAAAGATGTGCCCTACTTTGTTTGGCGGGTGTTACCTAATCTGACACTTATTAGTAGGTACATCAAGAATTAATGTCCGGCACCTCACTTCCACTGCTGGCCAAAAACCACTCAGCTCCAGACGGCCTCCTTGCACTCATCCTCCTCCCCCACTCCCCCCTGTGTTTGTAGCTCATTTGGTTAAGGGAAAATAAAATGCTTCAAATGTTTCAAATGTTTCAAATGTTTCCTATTTCTCTTGCTTCTGTTCCCTTCCTATTTTGACGGGCTGGATTTTCTCTCTATTCTCGTCCTCCTCCTCCTCCTCCTCCTCCTCCTCCTCCTCCTCCTCCTCCTCCTCCTCCTCCTCCTCCTCCTCCTCCTCCTGCTGTTTCTCTTTTTCTTCCTATTTTGACTGACTGACTTTCTCTCTGCTACTCTATTCTCGTCCTCTCCTCCTCCTCCTCCTCCTCCTCCTCCTCCTCCTCCAAGTGGACTATTCCTGACGCAGATGCTTAAATGTTTCATCGCCTTAGCCCACACAATCTGCCGTCCTCTCACCTTTATCCCTCCCCAACCTTTCCAGCACACCTGTCGCGGCATACCTGGCCACTCCAACCCTCCCCGGGCACACCTGTAGATACCTGAGTCCCTTTCTGTGGTGCGAGAATTATCTGCTGCCTTTGTGGTTTTCTTTTGTGTGTGTGTGTGTGTGTGTGTGTGTGTGTGTGTGTGTGTGTGTGTGTGTGTGTGTGTGTGTGTGTGTGTGTGTGTGTGTGCGTATGGAGGAATTTGGGATCTGAAAGGGTTGAATTTTTTTGTTCATTTTTGGGTTAGGTTATTTATTTATTTATTTATTTATTTATTTATTTCATTTCTTTTTATTTATTTAATTTTTTTATGGTTCTGATTTTTTTTATTTATTTTTTTGGGGGGTTTATTTTTTTGGGAAGATTATTTTGATTTTTTTGTTTTGAAAATTTTTAGTTTATTTTTTTTGGAGGGATTTTTTTTTAAATTTTGTGTGTTTTTATTTTTATTTATTTTTTGTCATTTTTTAGAGGGATTTTTATATTATATTATTTTTTGAAGGGATTTTTATTTTTATTCATTTATTTTTTTTTTAATTTTTTTGGAAGATTTTTATTGTCTTTTTTTTATATTTTTTTGTTTATTGTTTTTGGATGATTTTATTTATTTTTGTTATTTTTTGGAGAATTTTCATTTATTTTCTGTTAAATTTTTTTGGAGGATTTTTGTTTTTTTTTTCAGTTTTAATTTATTTTTTGGAGGATTTTTTTTTTTTATTTTTATTTTTATTTATAAAATTTTTGGGGAGATTTTTTTAATTTTTTTGTTTTTTTCGTGTTAATTTTTTAAGAGAATTTTTTTATTCATTTATTTTATTTATTTATTTTTTTGGTTTGGCATTTTCTGGTTTATTTATTTATTTATTTTTTTTGTGGAGGGGTTAAGTTTTTTTTAGGTTTATTTATTTAATTTTTTGTTTAATTAATTTTTATAGTATTTTTTATTTTTTTGGCTCGTTTTCTTTTTAATTACAGACTTCATTATATTGTGGGTGTGTTTGTTTGTTGGTTTGTTTGGCGTTTATTTTTACCTTCAAGTGTAAGTCTTCTTTTTTTCTATGTTTGTGTTCTTTTGTGTTGTATTTAATTATTTTCCCTTCTTTTTTTTACTTTCTTTGTATGTTCGTATTGATTTCTCGTTATATTTTCGTAATTTATTTATTTATTTATTTTCTTGAGGCCAAAATTTTGTACGTTTATGATACTGCTGTGTGTGTGTGTGTGTGTGTGTGTGTGTGTGTGTGTAAGATTTAGAGAGAGAGAGAGAGAGAGAGAGAGAGAGAGAGAGAGAGAGAGAGAGAGAGAGAGAGAGAGAGAGAGAGAGAGAGAGAGAGAGTGTGTGTGTGTATACGTGTGTACCTGAATTAATGAGATGACCTGTCTGTCTGTCTCTACCTATAACAATTTTCTTACGTAAATCTTTAGTGTTGGTGCAAAATTCGCGTTAAAAAACTTAATACAGCCTCAAATTGGATATCGATTGTTTACACCTCCACCTCTTGCTCGTAAATTAGGGCGGAGGAGAGGAGAGGAAGGAGGGAAGGAGGGAAGGAAGGAGGGAAGGAAGGTGAAGGAGAAATTATTAGATTAATGAGGATTTGAGTGACGTGAGGCCTGGCTGTGTGTGTGTGTGTGTGTGTGTGTGTGTGTGTGTGTGTGTGTGTGTGTGTGTGTGTGTGGGTCGTGGAAATTAGAGTGCTAGGGAGAAAGACAAATGTGAGTGAGGGGAGTGTGTGTGTGTGTGGGTGCCTTGTGGGTTGATGAGTGGGAGAGGGGAGCGGGGGGTGAGAGACACAAGGGAGAGAGAGAGAGAGAGAGAGAGAGAGAGAGAGAGAGAGAGAGAGAGAGAGAGAGAGAGAGAGAGAGAGAGAGAGAGAGAGAGAGAGAGAGAGAACGTGTGAGGAGGATGTGGAGTAGAGAGAGAGAGAGAGAGAGAGAGAGAGAGAGAGAGAGAGAGAGAGAGAGAGAGAGAGAGAGAGAGAGAGAGAGAGAGAGAGAGAGAGGTGGGCGTGGGTGCTTGCTTAAATCATAATTGTCAAGTCATCTTTGGATAATATGAAAACACACACACACACACACACACACACACACACACACACACACACACACACACACACACACACACACACACACACACACACACACACACACACGGGGAAGTGCTGAATCACGCCCCGCCTCTCTCTCTCTCTCTCTCTCTCTCTCTCTCTCTCTCTCTCTCTCTCTCTCTCTCTCTCTCTCTCTCTCTCTCTCTCTCTCTCTCTCCAGTGACAGGTAGATCAGTCTAGATTAAGTTCTCAAGGCAGTGAGTGAGTGAGCGTGTTGTTGTTGTTGTTGTTGTTGTTGTTGTTGTTGTTGTTGTTGTTGTTGTTGTTGTTGTTATCATCCTTTCTTCCCTTTCTCCCTTTCTTCCTCGTGTCTTCTTTCGTCTGTTCTTCTCGTATGTTTTTGTATTCAGTCCTTTATTTCTTTTTCGTTTTTATCGTTTTACTCATTCATCTTTCTTTTCCCTATCTTTCTTCCTTCCTTCTTCCTTCCTTCCTTCTTTCCTTCTTCTTTCCCCGTCCCCTCCTTCCTTCCTCCTTTCCTTCTCCTTTCTTTCCTTCCTCCCTTTCTTTTCTCCTTCCTTTCTTCCTTCTTCCCTCCATTCTTCCTTTCTCTTAATCTTCTTCCTCCCTTCCTCCCTCCTACCTTTCCCATAAGCTCTTTCATGTCGTGTCTCCACCCAACAAATGCCTACCTTCTATATCTCCCTCCTCCCTTCCCTCCTTCCCTCCCTCCCGCCTCCCTCCCGCCTCCCCTCCCTTAATATCATAGTCCCTCCCTTTAAAATCCCCTTACCTTCTCTCTCTCTCTCTCTCTCTCTCTCTCTCTCTCTCTCTCTCTCTCTCTCTCTCTCTCTCTCTCTCTCTCTCTCTCTCATTTTTTGTTTATTCCCTTCAAATTCCTTCCTTCCTTCTTTTCTTTCTTTTTTCCTTGCTTCTTTGCTTCCTTTTTCTTCTTTCCTTCTTTCCTCTTTCCTTCCTTCTTTTCTTTCTTTTTTCCTTGCTTCTTTGCTTCCTTTTTTTCTTACTTCTTTCCTTCTTTCCTCTTTCCTTCCTTCTTTCCTTTTTTCCTTCCTTCCTTTCTATCTTCCTTCCTTGCTTTCATTCTTCCTTGTTTCCTTCCTTCCATCCGTCCTTTCTCCGTTCATTACTATTTTTTCTTTGACTCATTCATAAAAATTCATGTCTGTCCGTCTGTTTTTTTGTCTGTCTGTCTGTCTGTTTGTCTGTCTGTCTGTCTATCTGTCTGTCTGTCTGTCTGTCTGTTTATCTGTCAGTCCTTCTCTCTCTCTCCCTTCCTCCCTCCCGTTCTCTCCCCTCTCCCTCCTTACTCAATACTCACCCCTTGTTCAATGTACCGTCGCACCATCTTCATCCTGGCTAGAGCGTTCGCCTGCCGCACCATCTGGTCACACATCGCATCGTCACACAGGTCCAGACTGCTGAAGTGACGTGCAGTGCGCCTGAAAACCTTCATAACGTCATCAACCTTCTCCTCTTCACCTACACTCCAGTAATCGTCACTAGGGAGGCTGGGAGAGGCAAGGCTGGGGTTCTCTAGGGTCCCTGGCAATTCGGGGGCCTCTTGTGTTCTTGTGCTTGCGGTTGTCGTGGTGGTGGTGGTCAGTAGGAGAATGAGGAGCCTTGGGAGAAGAGTCTTGTTTGTGGGTCCTCTTATGGTCGGGTGGTGGTGTGGTTTGCTGGTGGTGGTGGG
>NC_087189.1:12182381-12189881 GCF_035594125.1 Scylla paramamosain | reverse complement strand
GTCGTTTTTTATTCCCTTCCTCTCTCTCCTCGTCCCCTAAGCCCTCTGTCCTTTTTTCTACTCTCTCTCTCTCTCTCTCTCTCTCTCTCTCTCTCTCTCTCTCTCTCTCTCTCTCTCTCTCTCTCTCTCTCTCTCTCTCTCTCTCTCTCCTTATATATCTACGCCCTATTGCTTCTTCCTTCACTCCTTTTCTCCTTCCCTCCTTCCCTCCTTCCCTCCTTCCTTCCTTCCTTTCTTCTCTTCTCTCAGTAATCAACGTTTTTTCTCCACTGTTTGCCGTGTCCTCCCCTTTATCATCCTTTTACCATCCATCTTTCATCTCTTGTCTCTGATTTCCCTTCTCCCCTCCCTCTCCCTCCCTCTCCCTCCCTCCCTCCCTGTTTCTCTATTCCTCATCATTCTCTGTTCCTCGTTTCTTCCTCTCTTTTTATCTCTTTTTCTCTTTCTGTCGTCTTGTAATTGTTGTCTTCTTCTTCTTCTTCTTCTTCTTCTTCTTCTTCTTCTTCTTCTTCTTCTTCTTCTTCTTCTTCTTCTTTTTCTTCTTCTTCTTCTTCTTCTTCTTCTTCTTCTTCTTTTTCTTCTTCTTCTTCTTCTTTTTCTTCTTCCTTTTTCTTCTTCTTTTTCTTCTTTCTTCTTCTTCTTCTTCTTCTTCTTCTTCTTCTTCTTCTTCTTCTTCTTCTTCTGCTCCTCCTCCTCCTCCTCCTCCTCCTCCTCCTCCTCCTCCTCCTCCTCCAAATGTGATTTCTTGTCTTCTTCTTCCAGACAAGTTTTTCCTCTTACCTCTCCAACTGTCTTCCCTCCATCCCTCCATCCCTTCCCTCCCTTCCCTCCCTTCCTCCATTTTGAATACTTACACCTGTTCCATACACGACTTAACGAGAACGAATAAAAATAAGGAAGGAAGAAAACGAAGGAATAAAGGAATGAATGAAGGAAGGAAGGAAGAGAAGGAAGAGGAAGGAAATTTGTATATTAAAAGAAGTACATGAGAGGAAAAATTCAGGTTAATAGGAGGAAGAAGAGGAAGAAAGGTAAAATAGAAGAGGAGAAGAATAAATTAAGGAAAGGAAGAGAGAAAAGTGGAAGTGAAGTGGGGGAGAGAGAAGAAGGGAGAAGATGAGATAAGTAAAGAGAATAAGAAGAGTGAAAGGAAGAAGAAGAAAAAAGGAAAGGGAGAGCCGAAGAGGAAGGAAGAGAGGAATAAGAAAGGAGGAGGAGGAAAGAAGAGGAAGAGGTGAAGAGAATAAAGGAAGAGAGGAAGAAAAAGGAGGAGGAGGAGGAAAAAGGAAAGGACAAGTGAAGAGAAAGAAAGGAGAGAGGAAGAAGGAGAAAAAGGAGTAAAGGAGAGGGAGAAGAGAAGAGATGGAACAAGGGAAAAGATGTGAAAGGAAGGAAGAGGAGAAAAGAAGAGAGAGAGGTGAAGAGAAAGAAGGAAGAGAGGATGAAGGAGGAAGAGGAAGAGGAGGAGGAGGAGGAGGAGGAGTAAATTGAGATAAATGAAAGGACAGGTAATTAAATCACGTATTCCATCCTTATATGAATAGATGGATGTACACACACACACACACACACACACACACACACACACACACACACACACACACACACACACACACATTTAAGGTAAGACAGGTATAAAATCATCATGACCATTTAAACCACCACCACCACCACCACTACTACTACTACTACTACTACTACTACTACTACTACTACTACTACTACTACTACTACTACTACTACTACTACTACTACCACTGTTAGTCTACATTGCCTCACTTTATGAAAAATGCAAGGGAGGAAAGTGCAGTACAATTTATTCATGAAACTGTGTGTGTGTGTGTGTGTGTGTGTGTGTGTGTGTGTGTGTGTGTGTGTGTGTGTGTGTGTGTGTGTAAGCGCGACCCCGAAGCAGGGCACCCACGCAGTGACCCCTGGCAGAGAGAGAGAGAGAGAGAGAGAGAGAGAGAGAGAGAGAGAGAGAGAGAGAGAGAGAGAGAGAGAGAGAGAGAGAGAGAGAGAGCAATGTCACCTTCACACCAAGAAAAGATAAATATTACAGGAAGAGAGAGAGAGAGAGAGAGAGAGAGAGAGAGAGAGAGAGAGAGAGAGAGAGAGAGAGAGAGAGAGAGAAATTATGGAAGAAAACGAGAGATCAAACAAGTGGAAAAGATGGAAGAAGGAGAAGAAAGGAAAGGTGAAGATAAATGATGCGAGAGGAGAGAGATAAGAGGGAACTAAATAATAGAGAGAGAGAGAGAGAGAGAGAGAGAGAGAGAGAGAGAGAGAGAGAGAGAGAGAGAGAGAGAGAGAGAGAGAGAGAGGTAATACAGAAGCCCTCACCTGTCGTATCTTAAATGAAGGAAACCTGTTCTTCCCTTACCTGTCCTGATTGCCTCGTGATAAGGGCCTGTCTACCTGTCTACCTGTGTACCTGTCCATATTTCCTTCCTTCCCTTCACTCATATCATTACTTTGTTTATTCTGTCTATTTTTTTCTATTTTATTTATTGTTTTATTTGTTTTCATTTCGTTTACCTGTTTTTTTCTTCTTTATCTACCTGTCCACTTATTCCTTTCCTTCATTAACTTTATTTTCAGATTTACTTTATTTATTCTGTTTCTTTCTCCTTCTGTCGTTTTCTTTCTTGCTTTATTTCTTTTTCTTTTTCTTTTTTTCTATATTTAATATTTTTTTTTACTTCTCCTTTCATTCATTCCACCATTCAGTCATTTTTCTTCCTCCTTCATTCCATCTTCTTTATTACTCTCTCTCTCTCTCTCTCTCTCTCTCTCTCTCTCTCTCTCTCTCTCTCTCTCTCTCTCTCTCTCTCTCTCTCTCTCTTGTTTTCCTTTCTTCCTTCATTTCATCGTTCCTTCTTCCAATATTTTCTTTTTCCCTCTTTCATTTCTCTTCCTGTTTTTATTCTTTCCTTTTTTCAATGATTTTCTTACTTTCTTATTTCCTTTTATTTCCTTCCTTCCTTTACACACACGCCTTTCATTCCTTCTTTATTTTTCCTCTTTCTTCCTTCCTTCATTAATTCTTTCCTTTCTTATCTTCTTTATTTTTTCTCTAATTCCTCTCTTTCCTTCGCCTCTTGTCTTATTTTTTTCTGTTTTTTTTTTCTCCCACACACAAACTCTCTCTCTCTCTCTCTCTCTCTCTCTCTCTCTCTCTCTCTCTCTCTCTCTCTCTCTCTCTCTCCTACGCACCAATATTTTTCTTCTATATCAGATTAGAATGAACGGGAAAGCAACTCTCTCTCTCTCTCTCTCTCTCTCTCTCTCTCTCTCTCTCTCTCTCTCTCTCTCTCTCTCTCTCTCTCTCTCTCTTCCCCTAAGAGGTCAAGAGAGAGAACAAGCGGGGTCATGTAATGAGAGAGAGAGAGAGAGAGAGAGAGAGAGAGAGAGAGAGAGAGAGAGAGAGAGAGAGAGAGAGAGAGAGAGAGAGACTGATATAAAGTCAAATAAACAGGCAGACAGATAGCTAGACAGATTTACATGAGAGAGAGAGAGAGAGAGAGAGAGAGAGAGAGAGAGAGAGAGAGAGAGAGAGAGAGAGAGATAAACTGATATAAAGCCAAACAGGCAGACTGACAGATAGCTAGACGGATTTACATAAGAGAGAGAGAGAGAGAGAGAGAGAGAGAGAGAGAGTGAGTGACTTCTCCTCCTCCTCACTCTTTATCAGGTTACTTCCAGAATAGTTTAGGGAATCTCTTGTTACGCTTCGAATCAAAGCCTCGAGAGAACGCCGCTGTCTCGACTCGTATTTACTGCTTCGAATCTTTAAACGAAGGTTCGAAGTTTGCTCTCGAGGCTTCGTGTGTAATGTGGTGGTGGTGGTGGTGGTGGTGCTTCAACACTCCAGGGATTCATTAAACACGTCATCAGAGTTTCGAAACTTTTATCTGAAGCAGTTTGGTTTTACGGAGCGCTTTGACTAGTCTGAATTGCATCTCTCTTTCTCCCCTTTTATTTATTTATTTTTTTATTTATGTATTTATTTTGTGTGTGTGTTTTTATATGTATATTTCTTCCACTTTCGGTTTGATTTTGTGACTTCTTTTTTTACGTATTTTTTTTGCCATTTCTGGTTGACTTTTCTTATTTATTTCTTTATTTATTTTTATTCACTTTATCTTCCTATTTACCTATCGATTCATCTATTCATCAACTCATTTACTTTAGTCTGCCAAGTGGTTCACAAGCGCGCGGTTCGAACATGGAGAAGCCTTGTGAAGCTTGTCTCGGATCCCAGCCTGGCACGCCCCACTTACCGCGCGATGCCCCGGGCGTGGTAATGGCGCCCAGGGGATGAGGCTTAAGCCCGTTTACCATTCATCACACCAGGAAGAGGAGGAGGAGGAGGCGGGGGAGGTGGAGGAGGAGGAGAAGAAGAAGAAGAAGAAGAAGAAGAAGAAGAAGAAGAAGAGGAGGAGGAGGAGGAGGAGGAGGAGGAGGAGGAGGAGGAGGAGGAGGAGGAGGAGGAGAAGAAGAAGAAGAAGAAGAAGAAGAAGAAGAAGAAGAAGAAGAAGAGGAGGAGGAGGAGGAGGAGGAGGAGGAGGAGGAGGAGGAGGAGGAGAAGAAGAAGAAAAAGAAGAGGAAGAAGAAGAAGAGGAGGAGGAGAAGGAGGAGGAGGAGGAGGAGGAGAAGAAAAAGAAGAAGAAGAAGAAAAAAAGAGGAAGAAGAAGAAGAAGAGGAGGAGGAAGAGAAGGAGCAGATGAAGGAGTAGGAAGATGAGCTGAAGGAGGACGGGGAGGATGAGGCACAGAAGTAGGAGGAGGAGGAATACAAAGGAATACAAAGGAAAGCCAAACAGCAACAGACCTTTTGGTCCTTACAAGGCTGTTTGGTAACTACTTCTAACTAACTAAGGAGGAGGAGGAGGAGAAGTCAGTGAAGGAAGATGAGGAGAAGAGGGAGGAGAAGGTAGAAGTAAGGCGAAAGGTGAATAAAAATAGGAAATGAGATAAAATAATGATGCTGAGAGAGAGAGAGAGAGAGAGAGAGAGAGAGAGAGAGAGAGAGAGAGAGAGAGAGAGAGAGAGAGAGAGATGAGGGCGGGGCTAGAGAGAGACAGAGACTGACTGGCTAACACACACACACACACACACACACACACACACACACACACACACACATAAGGAGCTTAATGGATTCAAAATCTGAGAAATGTACACACACACACACACACACACACACACACACACACACACACACACACACACACACACACACACACACACACACACACACACACAGGCATGAAAGGGCTGGATTCAAATGCTCAGTCTCAAGAAGGAAGAAAGAAAGAAGAAAAAAGAAAGGAAGAAAAACAAAGAAAAAGAAAAAGAATAAAAAAAAATACGTGTTTTGAGATGGAAATCTGAGAGAGAGAGAGAGAGAGAGAGAGAGAGAGAGAGAGAGAGAGAGAGAGAGAGAGAGAGAGAGAGAGAGAGAGAGAGAGAGAGAGAGATAAACTAATCAAAAGCCAGACAGACAGACAAGCAGACAGACAGTTGGATAGATAAACAGATAAAAGGAGAGAGATGTTACAACGGACACACCACGTAAACAAACAAACAAACAAACATTCCCAGATAAGCAGGTAGGCCTAAAGACGAAGGGAAGAGGAAGAGGAAGAAGGAGGAGATAGAGAGAAAAAAAGAAAGGAAAGAAGGGAGAAAGATAAGGAGGGGAAGACGAAGAGGTGAAAACAAGAAAATTGAGGTAGGGGAAGAGGAAGAAATGGAAGAAAGAAAGGAATAAAAGGAAGGGAAGAGAAAGGTATGAATGGAAAAGATGAAACGAAAAGAGAGAAGAGGAAAAAAAGAGAAAAAGGGAGATAAGATCGGGAAGAGAAGGAAAGAGAAGGAAGAGAGGAAGAAAAAGAGGGAAGGTATGAAAAGAAAGTGATGAAAAGGGAGAGAAAGGAGAAAAGAGAGAAAAGGGGAGATAAAAAGGGAAAGAAAAGGAAAAAGAAAAAAGAGAGGAAGAAAATGAAAGAAGGAAGGTATGGAGAAAAGTGATGAAAATGGAGATAAGGGAGAAGAGAAAAAGGGAGATAAGAGGAAGAAAAATGAAGGGGAAGAAGATTACTGGAGGAAAGGATGAAGGAAAGAAAGAGTAAAGGAGGAAAAAAAGAAGGGACATTAAAGAGGAATTAGATGAGAGAGAGAGAGAGAGAGAGAGAGAGAGAGAGAGAGAGAGAGAGAGAGAGAGAGAGAGAGAGAGAGAGAGAGAGAGAGAGAGATCCTTAACATAAAAAAATAATCAATAATAAATACAAAAAAATCGAATAAAGAAGGAAAGGAAGAAGAATGAAGAAAAGGAGAGAGGAAGGAGAAAAGAGAAGCAGAGAAGGAGGAAAATAATGAAAGAGAATAGAAAGTGAGAAATACTGATGATACTAAGGGAATGAGAGAGAGAGAGAGAGAGAGAGAGAGAGAGAGAGAGAGAGAGAGAGAGAGAGAGAGAGAGAGAGAGAGAGAGAGAGAGAGAGAGATCAAAGGAAATGGGAGGGATTTGAAATAAAAGAGGAAAAAACATAAAGGCAGGAAAGGAAAGAGGAAAGAGAGAGAGGGAAAGAGGAATTAGAGAATAAAGAGGAAACAGGAGATTGCGTACAGGGAAAAATAGTAGAGGAGGAAATGAGAGAGAGAGAGAGAGAGAGAGAGAGAGAGAGAGAGAGAGAGAGAGAGAGAGAGAGAGAGAGAGAGAGAGAGAGAGAGAGAGAGAGGAACGAAATATTTGGTTGAGTTTGCTACTAATATGTGTGTGTTTACTCTCTCTCTCTCTCTCTCTCTCTCTCTCTCTCTCTCTCTCTCTCTCTCTCTCTGTCTCTCTCTGTCTCTCTCTCTCTCTCTCTCTCTAATGAGCAAGTATAATGGATAATCAGAGTTATTGTCCATGTATGACTCCTCCTCCTCCTCCTCCTCCTCCTCCTCCTCCTCCTCCTCCTCCTCCTCCTCCTCCTCCTCCTCCTCCTCCTCCTTCTTCGTGTCATGTCTTCTTCCTTCCCGTGTCTTCTTTAGCTTTCCTGACTGACCTCTCCTCCTCCTCCTCCTCCTCCTCCTCCTCCTCCTCCTCCTCCTCCTCCTCTTCCTCCTCCTCCTCCTCCTCCATGTTATTGTAAGCTCCTTCCTTTCTTTTCTTTTATTTACTTATTTTCTTTCATCTTCCCACGCTCGTCTTCTCTCCTTCCTAATCCCTCTCAACGTTACCTCTCTTCCTCCCTCCCTTCCTTCCTTCCTTCCTTTCTTTCTTCCTTTCTTTCTTTCTTTCTTTCTTTCTTTCTTTCTTCTTTCATTCATTCATTCAGTCTTTCCTTCCTTCCTTCCTTCCTTGCTTGGTTCCTTCCATCCTTTCCTGCTTCCCTCGTTCGTTGCTTTCTTCCTTTTTCTTTCTTTTTCTTTTTTTCTTTTTTCTTTCTTCCTATTTTCTTTCTTCCTTCCGACCGATCTTCTTCCTTACCTTCCTTCCTTCTTTCCTTCC
>NC_087189.1:12159881-12172381 GCF_035594125.1 Scylla paramamosain | reverse complement strand
TCGTCGTCTACGGCCAGCAGACTGCGCACCGGCCAGTACGTACGCAAGCGGTGATCGAGGTCGTGGCAATGATCGGGAAGCCCTCGATGATGACGTTCTTGAGCAAGCAGTACTCCCCGTCTCTTGCTGCTGCGGCACGTACCATTTCCACAGTCTGATCCTGGAGTGGTGCTAAGCGGACGCCGTCCTCATTGGTGGCAGATAACGCTGAGATGACCGCTGAGTGGAGAGGGTCGAGGTCACCAGAAGTAGCAGCATCCTCTTCCTCCACTGGGTCCTGTACTGGAGCACGTGAGAGGGCGTCGGGCACACAGTGTGTCGATCCCTTTTGCCAGCTTGCTGTGAAAGAATACTGAGCAAGCTTCTCCCTCATGCGCTGCAGCCGCAGGTTCTCTATTTCTCCCAACAACTTGCTATTGAGGAGAGGTATCAGCGGGCGGTGGTCGAGCACTAGATCGAAGTGAGGGAGTCCTTTCAGGTAGGTGCCACATTTCCTGACTGCCCAGACGATTGCAGCCATTTCCAACTCTATTACTGCATAGCGGCTCTCTGTGTCTGTAACAAATCTTGACCCGCATTGCACCATCTTCCACTGGTCACTGTGCTTCTGCAGGAGAACGAATCCAAATCCGTGCATCCTTGAGGCGTCAGTCTGTAGCATCGTTGGTAATGATGGGTCGAAGTATGCCAAGACAGGTGGGCTGACGAGACACTGTTTCACCTTCTCAAACGCCTCTTCATGGTTAGGAGACCAGCACCAACTGTTCTTCGGGCGTAAGAGATCTCTGAGGGGTTGTGCAGCTGCAGCCACAGCAGGAGAAAAGCTTCCAAGCTGGTTTGTAAGACCCATGAATGATCGTAAGTCGGTGATGTGCTGTGGTCGTGGGAAGTCAGAGATTGCCTTAACTTTCTTTGAGTCTGTCGTGTAGCCTTGTCCAGAAACAGAGTAACCACAGTAATCTACCACTCTTTCCGCGAATGTAAACTTCTGTGGGTTGAGAGTGATGCCGTGCTGGTCACACCGCCGCACAATCTGAATGACATGGGCTAAGTGCGCACTGTAGGTGGAGTCATAGGCCAGGATGTCGTCCACGATCTTGATGGTGTTAGGTATGTCGCCGAGAGCTTGGTCTCCTCGACGGTTATACTCGTCTCCAGACGAGACGAGACCCATAACCGCTCGCCGAAACTTGTACCGACCCCAAGGTGTTATGAAGCAGGTTAAATCCTGGTCTTCTTCTCTAATGGGGACTTGAAAATACCCCATCTTGGCATCAAGAGTGGTGAACCAAACTGCTCCGGTCCCGATCGAGGCGATGGCGTCATGAGGTGAGCGCACTGGATACACGGGCCTCTTCACGTAACGGTTGAGTCGTGTCAGGTCAACACACAGCCTTACACCAGATGTCTTTTTTGGGACAGGCACAATGGGGTGGCACCATGCCGTAGGGTAGTCCACACTCTCGATGATTCCCTTGTTAAGCAGCTCTTCCAACTGGCTCTTAATTTCTTCACGCCAATTGTAAGGGATTGTACGAGATGCTGTTACGGCGAAGGGTCGAGCGTCGTCTGTCAACTCGATGGCCATGGATCCACCAGCCATTGCACGTAAACCTTCCTTTGCTTCGAAGACGCTGGGAAAGGCCTTGATCACAGCAGCAGCGTGCCCCGCACGCTGCTGTGGCGTTGGGTCGTAGGAATGAGGCCAGCTGATCACTTCTGTGGGCGTAGATAGAGGTGGCTGCGAGGCGGTCGGGTACTTGATGGAGCTGTTGCCGGTGCGCTGTTCTTCCCTGCGTAGCGGTCGGATTTGAGCCGGAAAATCTTCGGGGAGGATTCCGAGAGCGATGGAATCGTACCAGCTAAGCAGCGCCCCCTTCACCTCCTTCACCACGCTCACAACAGTCTCAGCTTCCCTGTCGCCCAGTTGCAAGTGCGACGAGAAAGTTCCTACACAGGTGAGGGGGTGATTACCGGCAGCATAAAGTCCATCACCATCAGCGGGCGCCAAGCTGGAGGGCGGGATTCCAAGGAGTGTTGCCGTGTCGAGGCCAATAACGGTCGTTTCGGCCCCAGAGTCAGGAGTCCACGTAATCTTGTCTCTTCCAGCGGGATGTGTGGCGGTAATGAGCACCTGGGGCGCAGGTCGTGCCGTCACCGTCTTTGTGTATACGCCTGATAAGAGCTGGTATACACTGGCACTGGCTCCCCGCCTCGGGCCTGCACCGCGATGAGGAGAGACGGTTGAGGAACTCCTCGAAGCTCCTCGTCGTTTCCTCACTGTCTGCTGACATACACTCGCAAAATGCCCTCTTTTCCCGCAGTTACGACACACTTTATCTATTGCCTGGCATCCCCTTTTGTCACTGCGACAATCTTTGCCACAACGATAACAGCCCGTGGGGCTTGAGCCCCCGAAACTGCCCTTCCTGTAGTTCGAGACAGCGTTCACACCATGGCTCGAAGAGTGAGAGCCGCCCCTTAGTACTGCACTACACTGGTTAGCGCTCTCTGATGCTCTGCAAATATCTATGGCGTTTTCAAGGGTGAGTTTCTTGTTTTCCAGCATGCGTTTCAGAGCCACTTCGTCTCGTGTCCCAACGACAATTCTGTCACGCAGCTGATGGTTTATGCACTGGTCGCAAAAGTCACAGAAATTGGCGATTTCCTTAACAGCACATAAAAAGTCGTCAAAACCTTCTTGCGTTTCTTGCACGCGGGAGTAGAAGTCTCTTCTATCCATGATGATGTTGCGCTGGCTTCGCAGGTACTCACACATTGCATCGAGGATGGTTCTTAACTCCGCGTCTCTCGGTAAGCTTATCCCGGTAGCGAAGTGTACGGGTCCACTCGTCGTCTAGGACAGCAGCGAGTGCCGCCCTCTGCTCAGCCAGGGAGAGACAGTCTATCCTGGCGAGGGTTACGTATCCTTCAAACTTATGGCGCCACGTGTCGAACTCACGTAAAGATGCTGACGCCGTTAAGTGAGGAATGATGGTGGCGGACGTCGGGAACCTCGCGCCCTGGGTAGACGTGCTGCGGGCTGTGGTTTCGCCTTCATTGCTCGCCGTGGTGCGACTGGGAGCTTGTGTCCCCACTCTCTCCAGCAGCTGGGTTAAACGCTCCTCGCGAGCCTGACTCTGCTCCGACTGTCGCGCTAGCAGAGCCTGACTCTGCTCCGACTGTCGCGCTAGCAGGAGCAGCCAGCGCCTCCAACTGCTTCTCCATTCTGCGCCGTACCCACTGCAGCCTTGTCCTGATCCTACTCACTGCGCCATGTTCGACTCTTGACCAGCAGGGGCACAGGAAACGCAGGTAACAGTGCAGGTGTTTATTCACAGAAGGTGTGAACAGAAGGCTGGAGGTAGGTGATCTCCCGGCGCCAGGCCGCGCACTTCAACTTAACACTTATGACTGAAGCCTAGCTCGTTCACTCATACACGTATTCATGCCTCACACAAGTCTCGCTCATTCACTCGTTCACACAACTAGCTAACAACCACACACTTATTTTCACTTTTTTTTAGATTTTCTTCCACTGTCTACCTTCCATTTATCTTCGTCACTCATTCTGATCATCATTCTTATCATATCGTTTTTCGTATTTCTTATTCTCATCATCAGTTCATATCAACATTCATATCATCCAAATTTCCTCGACTTTATTCCCTGCATTTGAGTTCCATTTACTTAAGTCACTCAATCTTATCATCATTCTTCTCCACTCCTTTCGTTATTCGTATCCTATTTCTTTCCTCGTATCTGTTTCCAGCATTTGACGTCTGTTCATCACCCACTCACCCATATCACCCACTGTTCACCTCACGGGCCACGGAACGCTATGCAGACGAGGTTATTGGCCAGTTTTTTTTTATTTTTTTTTATTTTAGCGAAGTCTTCCGTTGCATCCGGTTTTCTTTCACCCGCCTTGACTCGAAAGAAAATGGAATTGCGGTTGACACTTTTCCTTTTTTTGTCTCTTTTTTCCTTGTTTTGGTCATGGCACGTAAATAAGAGCCGCGACATTGCATTTTTTATGACGCAAAGAAAACGGTTTGTGGTCTGTGTTTGTTTGACCTTTGTGCGCCTTATTTGGCAACAGAGAGAGAGAGAGAGAGAGAGAGAGAGAGAGAGAGAGAGAGAGAGAGAGAGAGAGAGAGAGAGAGAGAGAGAGAGAGAGAGAGAGAGAGAGATAATGTAGTTTTATGTAAATTGATTTCTCTAAAGAGTCGTAGTGCTGTCCTCCTCCTCCTCCTCCTCCTCCTCCTCCTCCTCCTCCTCCTCCTCCTTCTCCTCCTCCTCCTCCTCCTCCTCCTCCTCCTCCTCCTCCTCCTCCATTATTCGGCTTCTAAATTTTCCTTCCTCATTTATTTTCATCACGTCATGTTTTTTTTTCTTTTTCATTTTCTTTTCCTCTCAATTCCATCTCATTATTTCTTCTTTACATTTTATTCCTCCTCCTCCTCCTCCTCCTCCTCCTCCTCCTCCTCCTCCTCTTCCTCCTCCTCCTCCTCATCCATTTCTCGCTCAAACTAGTTTAAAAGTGCGTGGGTTGTCTACATGCTCTCTCTCTCTCTCTCTCTCTCTCTCTCTCTCTCTCTCTCTCTCTCTCTCTCTCTCTCTCTCTCTCTGAACAGAATAACGATAGGATTGTACAAAAAGATGTGATAATACTTGTGTGTGTGTGTGTGTGTGTGTGTGTGTGTGTGTGTGTGTGTGTGTGTGTGTGTGTGTGTGTGTGTGTGTGTGTGTGTGTGTGTGTGTGTGTGTGTGTGTGTGTGTGTGTGTGTGTGTGTGTGTGTGTGTGTGTATGTATGTATGTATGCACATTATTTACCTTGTTCCCCCCCCCTCTCTCTCTCTCTCTCTCTCTCTCTCTCTCTCTCTCTCTCTCTCTCTCTCTCTCTCTCTCTCTCTCTCTCGTCTGCTCTCTAATTCTTTTTCTCTCCCTGGTCCTTTTTCCCCTTTCTTTATTTTTCCTCCCCCTCCCTTCTCGCTCTTCTTCCTAGGGTGTAGATAGGTGCTCTCTCTCTCTCTCTCTCTCTCTCTCTCTCTCTCTCTCTCTCTCTCTCTCTCTCTCTCTCTCTCTCTCTCTCTCTCTCTCTCTCTTTAATCATGCTATTCACGATGGGGCCAAAAGGACGCTGAACCGATACAGAGAGAGAGAGAGAGAGAGAGAGAGAGAGAGAGAGAGAGAGAGAGAGAGAGAGAGAGAGAGAGAGAGAGAGAGAGAAATAAGGTATCGGATTTAGCTTCCCTTGGCTAAAAAAAAAAATAAAATCGCACACACACACACACACACACACACACACACACACACACACACACACACACACACACACACACACACTAAATTTCACCATAATGCTGTCTTTGATTACTTTCCTGACCAATGAGAGAGAGAGAGAGAGAGAGAGAGAGAGAGAGAGAGAGAGAGAGAGAGAGAGAGAGAGAGAGAGAGAGAGAGAATCACCTGTAAAATGACATGTGCCTTTTTTTCCTTTTTTCCTCCTCCTCCTCCTCCTCCTCCTCCTCCTCCTCCTCCTCCTCCTCCTCTTCCTCCTTCTCCTCCTCCTCCTCTCTCACCTTTCTCACTAATTACTCACCTCCAGTTTTCTTGCAATTTTTTTCTCCATCTTTCTATTAATTTTTCTTCTCCTTTTTCTCTCTTCTTTTGTTTGCTCCTCCGCTCTCCCTCCTCCTTCTCCTCCTGTTTCTTATCTTTCTTGTTTCTCTCCAGTTCTTTATTTACTTTTCCTTCGTCGTCTTTTTATTTGATTATTTTCTTACCTTCTTTCTTCTTCTCATTCTCTTGTATCGTTTCGTGTTTATTTTGCATTTCTCGTGTATTTTTGCTTCGTTTTCCTGTTTCTCTCTTTCTCTCTCCTCCTCCTCCTCTTTTGTTTATTTTTCTTCGTTTTCCTGTTTCTTTCCTTCTCTCGCCTCCTCTTCTTCCTTTATTTTGTCTATTTTTCTTCATTTTTCTGTTTCTTTCCTCTCCTCGTATTCTCTTCTCCTTTCGTTTATTTATTTATTTATTTTTTTTGTTTCCCTTCTTTTTCTTCTTTTTCTTTTTTTTTTTCTTCTTCTTCTTCTTCTTCTTTCTCTCTTCTTTCGGAATGTGTCCTCTCTTCACTGTCCTTTATTGCCTTCCTCCTCCTCCTCCTTCTCCTCCTCCTCCTCCTCCTCCTCCTCCTCCTCCTCCTCCTCCTCCTCCTCGTGTCTTTCCTCTTTACACCTGTCCATAACACCTTCCTCCTTCCCTCCCTTCTTCCCTCCCTTCCTCCTCTTCTCCGTCACCTTCTCTCCTTACATCCCTCTTTCCCTCCTCCTTCCTTCACTTGGATTGACATGAAGGAGGGGGAGGGGGAGGAGAGGAGAGGAGAGGAGAGGTAAGGGAGGAAGGGAAGGAGGGAGGGAGAGATGGAGGGAAGGTAGGAGGGAATGTTACGTAATGTCTCTAAATCAAGGTCGTTTATTGAATTCTCTACTCTCTCTCTCTCTCTCTCTCTCTCTCTCTCTCTCTCTCTCTCTCTCTCTCTCTCTCTCTCTCTCTCTCTCTCTCTCTCTCTCTCTCTCTCTCTCTCTCACACACACACACACACACACACACACACACACACACACACACACACACACACACACACACACACACACACTTGCAAAGGAGGAAGAAAAGGAGGAGGAGGAGGAGTAGGAGGAGGAGGAGGAGGAGGAGGAGGAGGAGGAGGAGGAGGCGGCACCTATCTCGACTTATTGGGAGATAGGAGGCGTGGGAGGAATATTAGAGTAGAGAGAGAGAGAGAGAGAGAGAGAGAGAGAGAGAGAGAGAGAGAGAGAGAGAGAGAGAGAGAGAGAGAGAGAATCAAAGCCATATTTCACTTTACAAGGGTTATTCTGTTATTATGCGTTGTGAGGTCAAAGTGTTGCCTTAAAAATAAATAAATAAATAAAATAAATAAATAAAATTGAAGTGTATTATGATGTATTATGTGTATGTAAATGTGTATTATGATGTAACAGTCAATAATAACACGAGAGAGAGAGAGAGAAAAAAAAAGGGTTAAAACACGTATCACCGTTATAATTAAAACTACAAATAAAAAAAATATAACAAAATTGCGAGAAGACAGGCGTAGCGTTAATGGAAAATAATCAACAATTAAAAAAAAAGATAAAAGAAAACTTAACTTCAGGCTGGAAATGTCAACTACTCACTGAACTGTTGCTTAAAAATGGCGGAGGAGCAGGTGTTCTTAAATGAGCGTAGTGACGATGTGCTTCCAGTGTCGTGTGTCTGTATGAGAGAGAGAGAGAGAGAGAGAGAGAGAGAGAGAGAGAGAGAGAGAGAGAGAGAGAGAGAGAGAGATGAAAAGAGTATGGGAGCGGTAAGGGACACTGGAATGACCTCCTTTCTCTCTCTCTCTCTCTCTCTCTCTCTCTCTCTCTCTCTCTCTCTCTCTCTCTCTCTCTCTCTCTCTCTCTCTCTCATACAGACACAGGATCAAACTAACAAACAAATGGATCTGTTTGTATAACCCAGTCCAAATCCGTGCCATGGGTCCTAGAGAGAGAGAGAGAGAGAGAGAGAGAGAGAGAGAGAGAGAGAGAGAGAGAGAGAGAGAGAGAGAGAGAGAGAGAATCATTACCGCCAAGTTACTCTCACAAACTTTATATCTTACTTTTGTTTCCCCTCAAAAGTTACCTCTCTCTCTCTCTCTCTCTCTCTCTCTCTCTCTCTCTCTCTCTCTCTCTCTCTCTCTCTCTCTCTCTCTCTCTCTCTCTCTCTCTCTCTCTCTGTCTGTCTGTCTGTCTGTTAAGTGGCGGTTACACTAGTCACCAGAAACGTTTGGGTGCAGCCTTGATGGTGGGTAGAGGCACGCATGCATCCATAGAGGCACGCATGCATCCATATCTCTGAGGGAATGTTGGACGAGATTCAGGACGTCCAAACATTTCTCTTGGAACGATTAGGTTTCCGTCTTTGTAACAGCGTCACGCACAATTGCCACAATGGACGACAATGTTCTTGAATTGTGTGTCGCTACCACTGTGCCTGCTACTGATGTGGTAGCCTTGTTAATACCTCAAAGAAAAAAACGCGGAGGATAGTGAGTGAAGCCATGGATGACCAGAAAACACAGGAGTGTGTACAGTAAGTTGGTGAAAGAGATGTGTGTGGAGGACAGGCAAGGATTTTATGACTGCCACAGGATGTCCCGGGAGAACTTTGCTGAACTGCTTGAGTTAGTTTCATCATTCGTCAAAAAGCAGGACACCAACATGAGGAAAGCTATTTCACCTGCTCGTCATCTGTCCACCACACTTCGCTGTCTGGCAACAGGTTACTAACTTTACTACATTTACTTCAACCGGTAATTTTTTTCTTTTTTTTATTTGCAGTTTCAACCATTACTCCTCCCTCGGCCTCCCCCAAACCTACTGGAACTCCCATAAAGTTAACTAATCTAACCTAACATTTTGTAACCTCGTAACGGGAGGTTACAAAATCCTTGGAACCCTTCATAAGGTAATATAACCTAAGCCAACAATTTGTAACCTAACTTGTGGCTTTTATCCATCCTGGACACCCCATAAGGTGAACTTGTTATTAATTTCAGACAAACTAAAAGCAGATTGTTACAAAACTGATCGAAATCTACCAGAAAAATGGTTTTGGCCTCACAAATAAGTAACACAACAGTAACACTCACAATGTTCCCCCAAGAGGACTGGCTGCCACTTGTCAAACTAAATTAACCTAAATTGGTCTAACCTAACCAAACTAATCTAACCTAACCTTACCAAACTAATCTAACGTAACATTTTTTTTTATGTAGGAGGGACACTGGCCAAGGGCAACAAAAATCCAATAAAAAAAAAAAAAAACACTAAGATGCCAGTCTCAGAAAAGGGTCCAAAGCGGTAGTCAAAAATTGAAGGATAAGTGTCTTGAAACCTCCCTCTTGAAGGAATTCAAGTCATAGGAAGGTGGAAATACAGAAACAGGCAGAGAGTTCCAGAGTTTACCAGAGAAAGGGATGAATGACTGAGAATACTGGTTAACTCTTGCATTAGAGAGGTGGACAGAATAGGGGTGAGAGAAAGAAGAAAGTCTTGTGCAACGAGGTCGCGGAAGGAGGGGAGGCATGCAGTTAGCAAGATCAGAAGAGCAGTTAGCATGAAAATAGCGGTAGAAGACAGCTAGATATGCAACATTGCGGCGATGAGAAAGAGGCTGAAGACAGTCAGTTAGAGGAGAGGAGTTGATGAGACGAAAACCTTTTGATTCCACCCTGTCTAGAAGAGCAGTATGAGTGGAACCCCCAGACATGTCAAGCATACTCATACCAAACCAACCTAATCTAACCTAACCTAACCAAACCTAACCTAATCTAACTAACGTAACCTAACTAAACTAGCAACCTAACCAAACCTAACCTACCCAAACAAACCCAGTGTAATGTAATGTAACAGAACCCAATTAATACAACATTACCAAACCAACCTTACCAAACTAACGTGGCTAACTCTCCTTTTCATCCCCCTCACTTTCATTCCTCTTCCCCCATTCCTTCTTTTTCTCTTACTCCCCTTTCTCCTCTCCCTCCCCTTCCTTTCCCTTTTCCTCACCTCCTTCTCTCTCTCTCTCTCTCTCTCTCTCTCTCTCTCTCTCTCTCTCTCTCTCTCTCTCTCTCTCTCTCTCTCTCTCTCTCTCTCTCTCTCTCTCTCTCTCTTTTCCTCCTTTTTTCTCTCCCCTCACCTCCCTTTCTCTCTCTTTCCCCTTTCCTCCCCGTTCTCATTTCTCCCTTACTTACCATCTCTCTCTCTCTCTCTCTCTCTCTCTCTCTCTCTCTCTCTCTCTCTCTCTCTCTCTCTCTCTCTCTCTCTCTCTCTCTCTCTTTTCCTCCTGTTTTCTCTCCCCTCACCTCCCTTTCTCTCTCTTTCCCCTTTCCTCCCCGTTCTCATTTCTCCCTTACTTACCATCTCTCTCTCTCTCTCTCTCTCTCTCTCTCTCTCTCTCTCTCTCTCTCTCTCTCTCTCTCTCTCTCTCTCTCTCTCTCTCTCTCTCTCTCATCCTTGTTCAATTCATAATCATTACTGATCTCCTCTTCCTCCTCCTCCTCCTCTTCCTACTTCTCCTCCTCCTCCTCCTCCTCCTCCTCCTCCTCCTCCTCCTCCTCCTCCTCCTCCTCCTCCTCCTCCTCCTCCTCCTCCTCCTCCTCGCCTTCATCCTCATCATGGGAAACATCAGAGGACACTCACCTGAGATATGGAGGGGAAAGGAGGTCATTGGAGAGGTCAGATGAGGACATAGGGGTCAGAGAGAGAGAGAGAGAGAGAGAGAGAGAGAGAGAGAGAGAGAGAGAGAGAGAGAGAGAGAGAGAGAGAGAGATAAGAAATGTGAAAGAAGTTGAAGTGTAACGTAATTCTCTCTCTCTCTCTCTCTCTCTCTCTCTCTCTCTCTCTCTCTCTCTCTCTCTCTCTCTCTCTCTCTCTCTCTCTCTCTCTCTCTCTCTCTCTCTCTCTCTCGTTATTTGTTATTTCTTCCTCCTCGATATTTTTTCCTTTTTTCCTTCTCGTGTTTCATTGCTTCCTTCCTTTATCTTTCCATCTTCTTTTCCTTCCTTTTTTCCTTCCTCCATTTCAATTTTTCCCTCTCCTTATTTCTTTCCTCTCTTCGTCTATTCCTTCAATTTTCCTTAAGTTAATTTCTTCTCGTTCCTTCCTCTTTCTTTTCATCTTTTTTCTTCCTTACTTCTTTCCTTCCTTCCTTTCTTTCTTTCTTTCTTTCTTTCTTTCTTTCTTTCTTTCTTTCTTTCTTTCTCCCTTTCTTCCTTCCTTCCTTCAGTCACTCACTCTTCCTTAAATCTTTTCTTCTCTTTCTTCTTCCTTTTCCTTTTTTCACTGTTTCTTCCTTCCTTCTTTTCTTCCTTTTTTCCTTCCTTTCTTTGTCTCTTCATCCATATTCAGGCTTTCTTTTTTTAATCTTTTTCCTCTCTTTCCTTTTCCTTCCTTTTTCGTTTTTTTTTCTCCTTTCCTTCCTTCTTTTTTTTGTTCTTTTCTTTCTTTTATCTAATCACACTCCTGGATTTCCTTCTTTTGCTTTCTTTTACTTTTATTTTTATTTATTTGCTATTATTATTATTATTTATTTTTTTTAGTAAACTTCTACATATTTAATTTATGAAGGAGTGATTGGAATGTTCTGAGTAATTTTAATAAATTCTCAAGTGTTGTACAAGGTTACACACACACACACACACACACACACACACACACACACACAGAGAGAGAGAGAGAGAGAGAGAGAGAGAGAGAGAGAGAGAGAGAGAGAGAGAGAGAGAGAGAGAGAGAGAGAGAGAGAGAGAGAGAGAGAGAGAGAGAGAGGTGGGGGAGGGCATTCATAGATGTTCTGTTTATCATATGTTGCATTGTTGTTGTTGTTGTTGTTGCTGCTGCTGTTGTTGTTGTTGTTGTTGTTGTTGTTGTTGTTGTTGTTGTTGTTGTTGTTGTTGTTGTTGTCATGACCAATTTAGAGTCAGAAGTATTGCAGTTTATCGTCGCGAAGAAAAGAAACTTATTTTTCTTTTTTTCATAATTCCTCATATCTTTTTTTTCCTCCTTTCAGTGATTCATCTTATATTTGATGTATGTGAGAAAAACAAGAAAAGAATTTGTCGTCGGTAAGAAAAATATTCACACACACACACACACACACACACACACACACACACACACACACACACACACACACACACACGCGGGTCTGGCTCAATATTACACGTGCTGCTCGAGAGATTTTGTTGTGAAGGCGAGTCACGGATTTAACACACACCTGGATCTTCGTAATGAAAGCCGCTTAAAGGTGTGTGTGGCTCTTACTTCGCCTCGCGCCTTCCGGGTTGGCACACACACACACACACACACACACACACACACACACACACACACACACACACACACACACACACACACACACACACACACACACACACACACACACACAGTAAGGTATAATTATCCACAGATTCATTTGTTTTTTCACTGTTCATTTATTTATTCTTCTGTTTTATTAATCAGTACTTTTTTTTTGTTTTTTTGTATTTACTCCGTGTATTTGCTCTATTTAAAGGCATGACACACACACACACACACACACACACACACACACACACACACACACACACACACACACACACACACACACACACACACACACACACACACACACACACACACACATCAAACAGCCCTAACCACAATTCTACATGAAATAAACTTTTGAAACAATACAACCACTTACCTCCCACACTTACTGATGAGCTGTTGACGGTGATTCATAAACCTGATAGATGATTCTGGATTCCTTCTCTGTGATCCCTCTTAGCTTGTCGATCTTCCTGAATTAATTAATGTTTTCCTTCACATATCGTATTTCTGTTCATAACTTACCTGTGACTGACTGATCAAATTCTTACGTTGTTTTTTTTTTTTCA
>NC_087189.1:12147381-12154881 GCF_035594125.1 Scylla paramamosain | reverse complement strand
TTTTTTTTTTTTTATCGAAGACTTGGTGAAAATGGTGATGTGATGATGTATTATTAGGAAAACTATAACCTGGTACAAGAAATACAATAAACAAAATGACGAAACTGAGAGAAGGTGAACTATTTTGACGGCATGGAAAAGTGTAAGTGCTCAGGTACACACACACACACACACACACACACACACACACACACACACACACACACACACACACACACACACACACACACACACACACACACACACACACACAGCGTTTTCTTAATAGCACTGCCACACTCCACATCTGTTCTCTGGATCCAAAAGACACATTTATCATTAGATCAATTGTATTTCCTCTTTTAACTACATCTTTTCTTTTTCTAGATTCATGAGGATAATTTCTGTTCGGACTGTTGTCTCTAAGATGTATTATTAACGGAATTACAACATGCTTTCAGTGATGCTTGGGCTCTCAGTTTATCCAGCATTTCTTCCCCGCCTCCGTGTTGTTAGTGTATCATGTTTCCCTGCACAGAATAAAAAGAAAAGTAAGTCAGCCGTGTTGGAATATGCGAACCAAACACCAAATTTCTCTCCTTCCAGTTGCCGTGAACATTGTAACCGCGGTGGAAACTTTTATCGTCCTTCGGGAGAACAAGTTTTGGTCTATCTGTTCTCTTCTCCTCACTTTTCCAATACGACTCATAACTTTACAAACTTTTTTATATATTTTTTTTTACTTTTTTTTATTTATTTTGTTTATTTTATCAATGTTTTGAGACGCCTAGTTGCTGCAGGGCACTGAGAGCTTGTTGTTGTTGTGGCTGTGCTGGATGCTGGCCTGGTTCTCATGCTACTACTACTACTACTACTACTACTACTACTACTACTACTACTACTACTACTACTACTACTACTACTACTACTACTACTACTACTCTCGCTACAGGATATGAAGTCTGCGGGGCGCGGAGCCAAGGGACGGGACCGGAAGGGCGCCCCAATTTAGTCTTTAGGGTTGTGAGGGAAAGTTTTGTGATAGGAAAGTTTGGTGTTTTGAGAGAGAGAGAGAGAGAGAGAGAGAGAGAGAGAGAGAGAGAGAGAGAGAGAGAGAGAGAGAGAGAGGGGGGAAGAAGATTTTATCCTTTTCGGAATATTGGGCAGTTAATGAAGAAAATAAACGAAGAGGAGGAAGAATAGAAGAAGAAGAAGAAGAAGAAGAAAAGAAAAGAATAAAAGTAGAAGAGAAAACAAGAAGAAAAGAAGTAGAAAAAAATAAGAAGAAAAGAAAAAGAAGAAGGAAAAGAAAAGAAGAAAAGAAGAAAAGAAAAAGGAAAAGAAGAAAAAGAAAAAGGAGGAGGAGGAGGAGAAACAAGAAGAAAAGAAGAAAAATAAAAAGAAGAATAGAAAAAAAAGGAAAAGAAGAAGAAAAAAAGAAGAAGAGGAGGAAGAAGAGGAGGTAAATAAATAAAGATGGAGAAAAAAAGAACGAAAGAGGAAGCAAAAATTTTGACAGGTGATTATAGTTAGAAAAAAAGAAAAAGATGAATGAGAAAAAAATGAGAAAAAACAACTGAAATTTCGGTGAGAGAAATGAAGAAAAAAAAATAAATAAATGGGAAATGAAACGATTGTAGTAACTGAAAGGGAGAGAAAATAAAGAAAAGAGAGGAAACTAAAAGAGAATAGATAAAAGTCGTGTAAAGGCAAAAAAAAGCGGAAAAGGAATAGAGAAAATGGAAAATAGAATAAAATAAAGAGAGAGAAAGAGAGAGAGAGAAAAAAAGAAGAAGAATGTAGACAGTAACTTAAAATAACAAAGCCGATTAAAAAGAAGAAAAGGAAGAAATATAGAAGCGAATAAAAGATAAAGTCAGAGAAACGTAAAAATGTAAAAATAGACTATAGACGAAAGAATAAGAAAATAAAACAACAATAACAGAAGGAAACCATGTGCAAGAAAGAGTAAGAGAGAGAGAGAGAGAGAGAGAGAGAGAGAGAGAGAGAGAGAGAGAGAGAGAGAGAGAGAGAGAGAGAGAGTATTAATGATGAAAATATTAAAGAGACAAATACCAGTAATCGTCTTCTTTTACCACGAAAAGAGGAGATGAAAAGAAAAAATTACTGCAGAATGAAGAAGAGGAAGAGGAGGAGGAGGAAGAGGAGGAGGAGGACGAGGAGCGGTTGAGAATAAAAGCAAAAATCGTCACAAATGGAAAATAATAATCCTAAATTAAAGTATAAAAGGAAAAAGATGAAGAAAGAGGAAAAGAAGAATGAGAAGAACTAGGAATACAAAGGAAGTCCAAACAGCAACTGACCCTGAGTTCCTTACATGGCTGTGTGGGTCGCTATTCTACGCTAACCATTAGTGAGTAAGACAGGATAGCACAGAAGAAGGCTCCTCCACGCCTACCAGTTCTTTCATCCGAAGCTAGCCGGAGAAAAAGGAAATGGCGCCATGTTGTATAGAAAAACCACATGAAATTTGAGAGGATTGCTTGTACTTATGGAGGAGGGTTTATATGCATGATAGTTGTGTTATGTGGTGTGTGTATAGCGTAGGTGGAGAGACAGTGTGGTTGGCGAGGAGTGGTGGGATAATCTTGCCTGGCGGTTTGTATAGAGGCAGCAGTCAATCAGGCCCCAGCTCCGATCATTCCCCTGAGTCTGTATGCTTTCCCGTACACGAGTTACCCCTGCAACATTGATCCCTGCTACTAATATTCCCGAAGGTGATAAGTGATTGTCAGGGTTCCAGCAGACACAGCAGACACAGCACGTCACAGATCGAAAGCAGTAGTAGTGATCGTTAACAAGGGCGTAGGGAGATTAGTGCTGTGTGTGTGTAGGCAATGTCGAGATCAAGAGGCAGTGCGGGGTGCTTTCAAGGGAGGCAGCAATAGATCATGCGCCATCTTCCGTAAAACTACTGTAAGAGTGCACTTCTCATTACAGAGCGCCGCACATTACACAGTCACCCCTGCAGCAGTGACCCCTGGCAACTCAGGCCCCGATGATGGTCACTAACTAATAAGGCCTTGGCTTTCCACGCCTCTTCACAGGTCGAGAGCTAGAGCAGTGACCGTTCACTCCGGGCTGTCCAGGAGGGGCACGTGGAGGAGGAGGAGGAGGAGGAAGAGGAGGAGGAGGAGGAAAAGGATGAGGAGGAAAAGGAGGAGGTGGAAAAGGAGGAGAAGGAGGAGGAAGAAGAAGGAAGATTATTATTTTATAAGAAGGAATGAGCTGAGATAGAAAAATGTGTTGAAAGATAAACGAGAGAGAGAGAGAGAGAGAGAGAGAGAGAGAGAGAGAGAGAGAGAGAGAGAGAGAGAGAGAGAGAGAGAGAGAGAGAAAATGATTGACAAGTCGACAGAAATGCAGACGTGTGGATAACCAAGTAAAGTGAATCAGCGAGAGAGAGAGAGAGAGAGAGAGAGAGAGAGAGAGAGAGAGAGAGAGAGAGAGAGAGAGAGAGAGAGAGAGAGAGAGAGAGAGAGAGAGACTAACCTTTCATCAAGTTGTCTGCTCTTGAGAGACAGTGAAAGGGGTCAGCGTTCTTTGTGTGTGTGTGTGTGTGTGTGTGTGTGTGTGTGTGTGTGTGTGTGTGTGTGTGTGTGTGTGTGTGTGTGTGTGTGTTGAAGGGACCAATGAAGAAGATATTAAATGTTACCGTGATATTGGCAATGGTCTCTCTCTCTCTCTCTCTCTCTCTCTCTCTCTCTCTCTCTCTCTCTCTCTCTCTCTCTCTCTCTCTCTCTCTCTCTCTCTCTCTCTTTCATTCTGTTATTGCTGTCCTCCATTTCCTTCACTGTGACTTTTCTTGTTTCAAACATTTTAGTAACCAATACTCTTCAGTTGTCAGTGTCGCTCTGTTTAATTTGATTTTATGTTTCGTTATTGATATTTTTCTAAATTTTCCATTTAAAACTAACTTTTATAAATCACGGCGCCTTATGATCTCATTACTGCGACACATATTTATTAATCCTTTCAATAAACAATCTTTCCTATCATTATCTGTAAAATCTTTAGACTTTATTTTTGTATTTTTATGTAAGAGGGGCACTGGCCAAGGGCAAGAGAAAATAGGAGAAAAGGGTTCACTGAGGTGCCAGTCCCAAATGAAAGGTCAAAAAGGTCATGCAAAATTGAAGGATAAGTCTCTTGAAACCTCCCTTGTGAAAGAGTTCAAGTCATAGGAAGGAGAAGATATAGAAGGAGGCAGGGAATTTCAAAGTTTACCAGAAAAAAAGTGATGAATGATTGAGAATGCTGGTTAACTTTTGCATTAGAGAGG
This sequence comes from Scylla paramamosain, assembly GCF_035594125.1. Classification (NCBI taxonomy): domain Eukaryota; kingdom Metazoa; phylum Arthropoda; class Malacostraca; order Decapoda; family Portunidae; genus Scylla; species Scylla paramamosain. The sequence continues at coordinate 12,150,599 of NC_087189.1, read as the reverse complement.
TGGACAGAATAGGGTTGAGAGAAAGCAGGAATTCTTGTTTCTTTAATTGTTCTTTAGCCTTCAAGAAACAAAACTTTATTATTATTACTATTATTATTATTATTATTTTTTTTTTTTTTATGTAGGAAGGATACTGGCCAAGGGCAACAAAAATCTAATAAAAAAAATGCCCACTGAAATGCCAGTCCCATAAAAGGGTCAAAGCAGTGGTCAGAAATTGGTGGATAAGTGTCTTGAAACCTCCCTCTTGAAGGAATTCAAGTCATAGGAAGGTGGAAATACAGAAGCAGGCAGGGAGTTCCAGAGTTTGCCAGAGAAAGGGATGAATGATTGAGAATACTGGTTAACTCTTGCGTTAGAGAGGTGGACAGAATAGGGGTGAGAGAAAGAAGAAAGTCTTGTGCAGCGAGGCCGTGGAAGGAGGTGAGGCATGCAGTTAGCAAGATCAGAAGAGCAGTTAGCATGAAAATAGCGGTAGAAGACAGCTAGATATGCAACATTGCGGCGGTGAGCGAGAGGCTGAAGACAGTCAGTTAGAGGAGAGGAGTTGATGAGACGAAAAGCTTTTGATTCCACGTTGTCTAGAAGAGCAGTATGAGTGGAACCCCCAGACATGTGAAGCATACTCCATACATGGACGGATAAGGCCTTGTACAGAGTTAGCAGCTGGGGGTGAGAAAAACTGGCGGAGACGTCTCAGAACACTTAACTTCTTAGAAGCTGTTTTAGCTAGAGATGAGATGTGAAGTTTCCAGTTCAGATTATAAGTAAAGGACAGACCGAGGATGTTCAGTGTAGAAGAGGGGGACAGTTGAGTGTCATTGAAGAAGAGGGGATAGTTGTCTGGAAGGTTGTGTCGAGTTGATAGATGGAGGAATTGAGTTTTTGAGGCATTGAACAATACCAAGTTTGCTCTGCCCAAATCAGAAATTTTAGAAAGATCATAAGTCAGGCGTTCTGTGGCTTCCCTGCGTGATATGTTTACCTCCTGAAGGGTTGGATGTCTATGAAAAGACGTGGAAAAGTGCAGGGTGGTATCATCAGCGTAGGAGTGGATAGGACAAGAAGTTTGGTTTAGAAGATCATTAATGAATAAGAAGAAGAGAGCGGGTGACAGGACAGAACCCTGAGGAACACCACTGTTAATAGATTTAGGAGAAGAACAGTGACCGTCTACCACAGCAGCAATAGAACGGTCAGAAAGGAAAGTTGAGATGAAGTTACAGAGAGAAGGATAGAAACCGTAGGAGGGTAGTTTGGAAATCAAAGCTTTGTGCCAGACTTTATCAAAGGCTTTTGAAATGTCCAAGGCAACAGCAAAAGTTTCACCAAAATCTCTAAAAGAGGATGACCAAGACTCAGTAAGGAAAGCCAGAAGATCACCAGTAGAGCGGCCTTGACGGAACCCATACTGGCGATCAGATAGAAGGTTGTGAAGTGATAGATGTTTAAGAATCTTCCTGTTGAGGATAGATTCAAAAACTTTAGATAAGCAGGAAATTAAAGCAATAGGACGGTAGTTTGAGGGATTAGAGCGGTCACCCTTTTTAGGAACAAGTTGAATGTATGCAAACTTCCAGCAAGAAGGAAAGGTAGATTTTGACAGACAGAGCTGAAAGAGTTTGGCTAGGCAAGGTGCAAGCACGGAGGCACAGTTTCGGAGAACAATAGGAGGGACCCCATCAGGTCCATAAGCCTTCCGAGGGTTTAGGCCAGCGAGGGCATGGAAAACATCATTGCGAAGAATTTTAATACATGGCATGAAGTAGTGAGAGGGTGGAGGAGAGGGAGGAACAAGCCCAGAATCGTCCAACGTAGAGTTTTTATCAAAGGTTTGAGCAAAGAGTTCAGCTTTAGAAATAGATGTGATAGCAGTGGTGCCATCTGGTTGAAGTAGAGGAGGGAAAGAAGAAGAAGCAAAGTTATTGGAGATATTTTTGGCTAGATGCCAGAAATCACGAGGGGAGTTAGATCTTGAAAGGTTTTGACATTTTCTGTTAATGAAGGAGTTTTCGGCAAGTTGGAGAACAGACTTGGCATGGTTCCGGCCAGAAATATATAGTGCATGAGATTCTGGTGATGGAAGGCTTAAGTACCTTTTGTGGGCCACCTCTCTATCATGTATAGCACGAGAACAAGCTGTGTTAAATCAAGGTTTAGAAGGTTTAGGACGAGAAAAAGAGTGAGGAATGTATGCCTCCATGCCAGACACTATCACCTCTGTTATGCGCTCAGCACACAAAGACGGGTCTCTGACACGGAAGCAGTAGTCATTCCAAGGAAAATCAGCAAAATACCTCCTCAGGTCCCCCCAACTAGCAGAGGCAAAACGCCAGAGGCACCTTCGCTTAGGGGGATCCTGAGGAGGGATTGGAGTGATAGGACAAGATAAAGATATGAGATTGTGATCGGAGGAGCCCAACGGAGAAGAAAGGGTGACAGCATAAGCAGAAGGATTAGAGGTCAGGAAAAGGTCAAGAATGTTGGGCGTATCTCCAAGACGGTCAGGAATACGAGTAGGGTGTTGCACCAATTGCTCTAGGTCATGGAGGATAGCAAAGTTGTAGGCTAGTTCACCAGGATGGTCAGTGAAGGGAGAGGAAAGCCAAAGCTGGTGGTGAACATTGAAGTCTCCAAGAATGGAGATCTCTGCAAAAGGGAAGAGGTTCAGAATGTGCTCCACTTTGGAAGTTAAGTAGTCAAAGAATTTCTTATAGTCAGAGGAGTTAGGTGAGAGGTATACAGCACAGATAAATTTAGTATGAGAGTGACTCTGTAGTCTTAGCCAGATGGTGGAAAACTCGGAAGATTCAAGAGCGTGGGCACGAGAGCAGGTTAAGTCATTGCGCACATAAACGCAGCATCCAGCTTTGGATCGAAAATGAGGATAGAGAAAGTAGGAGGGAACAGGAAAGGGGCTACTGTCAGTTGCCTCAGACACCTGAGTTTCAGTGAGGAAAAGAAGATGAGGTTTAGAAGAGGAGAGGTGGTGTTCTACAGATTGAAAATTAAATCTTAGACCGCGAATGTTGCAGAAATTAATGAAGAAAAAGTTGAGGGGGTGTCAAGACACTTAGGGTCGTCGACAGAAAGGCAGTCCGACCTGGGGACATTTATGGTCCCCTCCCCAGATGGGGACTCCGAGGCTGGTGTATGAGTCGCCATGATGATTTTAAAATTTTAGAGTGAAGGGTGTGTGTGTTATTAGGTGCTTGTAG
>NC_087189.1:12134881-12137381 GCF_035594125.1 Scylla paramamosain | reverse complement strand
CACACACACACACACACACACACACACACACACACACACACACAGCTATTGACTTTCTCGACAGGTTTCATTGTTATTGCGTTTTTTATTTCCCAAATACTGCCTTTGCATGCTCCTGTCCAGTTCTGTATCCCGTTTTCTGTTGTTGATTTTAAGCCTCTTTCGTTCTCGCTCTTAATATTTATAGATGGTTTAGAAAATGATCTCCCACTAAAAGTAGGGAAATTTGCAGATGACACATAATTAAGTGGTAAGGGAATGAAGTTTATGACCTTAACAGACTAACAGAATGGCGTGACAAGTGGCAAGTGTCTCTCAACGTAGAAAAATACAAAGTTATCGATATTTATGGTAAGAATCGAGATTTTAAGTACCAAATGCCCCGTCATAGTCTCGGTAACGTTATACAAGAAAAAGAGGTTAGAGTAATCATCAACAGGTCTTGAAATGAGCGACCAATGTACACCGGCTAACAAAACAAGCCAAGAAATATTGATGAATGGCCGGAGGTAATCAAACGACAATATGCAGCTTTTGTGATCCTACCTGGGATGCGCAACTCAGTTCTGGTTGCCGAATTACGTGAAGGATCAAGGCATACAGTAAAGAGTTCAGCGACGAGCAGCAAAGCCAATCCCTTCACTGCGAAACCAAGCGTACGAAAAAAGGGTAAAACAGCTTGGCATGGTTCTATCTCAGTAAAGGAAGGATAAGAGAAAATCTAATTGAAGCTTTTAAAATACTGAATGGGTTTGATAAGGTTAGGTTAGGTTTGGTTTGGTTTAATTTGGTTTGGGTTAGGTTTGTTTAGGTTAGGTTAGATTAGGTTAGGTTAGGAAGGTTAGGTTAGGTTAGGTTAGGAAGGTTAGGTTAGGTTAGGTTAGGAAGGTTAGATTAGGTTAGGTTAGGAAGGTTAGGTTAGGTTTGGTTAGGTTAGGTTAGGTTAGGAGAGTTAGGTTAGGTTAGGTTAGGAAGGTTAGGTTAGGTTAGTGTAAATGCTGAAGGATTGTCCCAAAGAAATAGCATAACAGTCCAAAAGGTGACGGTACGACACTCAAGGGACGAGGGTACAGCACAGGTACAGGTGAAGTATTTTGTAATAAGAGAACCATCGAACAGTGGGCTAAACTGCCGGCATTGGTTGTTGACACGAAAACTGTAGATAATTTCAAACCCAGACTAGATAAATATTGACGAGAAACACGTCTATTCTAACAAGTCATCAATATAACTTATCGTTCTTCAGTTATTTATTTATTTATTTATTTATTTACTTATTTATTTATTTATTTTATTCTTATGAGATACAAGGTGTGGCAAAACATCAGCGCCAAGGATAGTGTAGTGTAGTATATTCGTCTTTCATTCTTTGCTATAAAATTTCCATGTGTCCTTTTCTTGCAAGGTACAGCACAGTGATCTCTCCTGCCTGTCTTCCTGCTGCCGTGTTGGGGGAGGGAGACGTGGGCGAGGAATGAGACTTCCGTATCTATTCTGTTCTTCGCTGATAGTCTCTCTCTCTCTCTCTCTCTCTCTCTCTCTCTCTCTCTCTCTCTCTCTCTCTCTCTCTCTCTCTCTCTCTCTCTCTCTTTTTTTTTTTTTTTTATTTATACAAATCTACATGATATGTGTTTACAGAGTTGTTGTACATATACTTTACATATTTCATACAACAATTTAGGCTAAAGAAGTCACTGTTAATGCCTTCTATCTGAAAGCCTCTCTCTGTTTGTCTGTTGCAACCACACATTCACTGCAGTGTTGAACTGCTGCCTGGTCCAGCCCTCAACACTTGGCTGCACTGTAACAAACTCGTTCCACCAGCCAATGTATGTGTTCAGAAACTGTCTTTGATGGTGCCACGTTCTGCACCTGGGCTGGAGCAGCTCCCCAGGGGCACGTGTGACAGCTCTGGTGGTGACTTCGGCATGTCGGGCAGGCTGCCGGAGAGCCTGTAGGTGTGGCACCCGTTGCTGTTGCACCTTGAACATGACGGTGAGGCCCGCCACGTCTCGTCGGTGCAGGAGGGTGTGCAGTGCAGGCTGAAGGCCGAGCTCACTGTTCCTGATGAGTCTCGCCGCTCGGTCCTGCACCTTGTCCAGGAGAGCTAGGTGCTTGTTTGCCGCGCCGCCCCAGGCCAGGCACGCGTACTCCAAGGAGGAGCGGACCTGCGCCTTGTAGAGTAACTCCAGTCCCTTGGCGTCAAGGAGGTAGGAGATTCTCCTCAGGGATGCCAGCTTCCCTGAGGCCTCTCTGGCGAGTCGCTCCACGTGGGTTCTGAAGGTCAACTTACGGTCGTAAGTGACCCCCAGCACCTCCACCTCATCCCGCGGCGTCAGTGTCTCCCCGTTGAAGGTGAGGCGCGGGGCTCTACTTGTCCTGTTGATAGTGAGCTGCTGGGTTTTGTAAGCGGCAAACTTTACTTGCCACTTCCTTCCCCAGGCTGCAACACGGCTCAGGGTGGCGTTGATGTCGTGGTTGGCTGCAGCTTCCTCCTCCA
>NC_087189.1:12117381-12129881 GCF_035594125.1 Scylla paramamosain | reverse complement strand
ATTTTCTTTTATTTATTTATTTTTTTATTTCTCGCTCCGTGCATTAATTCACTTTCATCCACGTATGTCGCATTCAGTTCTTATTCGTGTATATATATCATTTATCTATTCATTTATTCGTTCATTCACATATCCATCTGTTTATTAATTTTATTCAGTGTGTACTGTTGATTCATGATGTCATTTACGTAACCTTACAGAAGAGTTATTATTTATTTTTATTATTTTATTTTCATATTGCTTTGTTCATCTATTTATTAATGGTGCACATTTTATGCATCCAGAAAGTCATTAGTAAACTGTCAGAGTTACTGTTGACATCCATTATTCATTTATTGGTTTTTATATTAACTGGATAACTCCCCCATTATTTGTCTATAAATCCTTCTAGTTGTGTATATTTCTTTTTCTAATATCTATCTATGTATATACCTATGTCTGTCTGTCTATCTTTTTATCTATGTATCTTTCTGTTTATCTATCTTTTTATCTATCTATCTGTCTGTCTGTCTTTGTTTTTATCTGTCTGTCTATGTCTCTTTCTATGTCTGTCTGTCTGTCTGTCTGTCTGTCTGTCTGTCTGTCTGTCTGTCTGTCTGTCTGTCTCTCTCTCTCTCTCTCTCTCTCTCTCTCTCTCTCTCTCTCTCTCTCTCTCTCTCTCTCTCTCTCTCTCTCTCTCTCTCTCTTTCTCTCTCTCTCTCTATTTATCTATCTATTTATCTACTTACATGCATCCTTTAATGACACGCTTACCTGTTCCTTTATTACTGTAGATATTCACCTGATAACTTACGCCTCTTCCTCGTTACCTGCTGGAAGTGCTCACCTGTCTTTGCTTTCCTTGCAGAGCGGCGAGGAGACAGTGAAGGGATGGAGCAAGCACGTGGTTTTCCTTACTGTCCTTTATTGCTGAGTCCGTTCTTGTGGGAGTTATGAAGTGATGAGGTAAGGAAATCACTCTTCACTCTTCATCTAATGTTACTTTGTTATCAGTTTTTTTATGTTATTCTTCCAGGACCAAGAAGGAGGCGAGGTAAGCATGTTATTTTTTTTACTCTATTTATTTATTTTTTTATCGTTATTTTATTTTGTTTTATTTATTTTTATTTTTTTTTGTTATACAGTGAAGAGTTTGGTGAGGGAAATGTTTTTTTACTTTTTTTTATCGTTGTTCTTTTTTTTTTTTTTTTCCTTTATACAGTGAAGAGTTTGGTGAGGGAAGCATGCTATTCTTTACCGTATCTTCCCTTATCGTGTTGTTTTCCCAGTGTCTTTTTTTTTCTTTTTTTTATTTTCTTATGCAGTGAAGAGTCTGGTGAAGCAAGCATATTTTTTTTTATTTCATCTTAACTTATCGTGTTGTTTTTCCAGCATTTTTTTTATATCTATTTTTTTATTTATTTTATTTATTTATTTATTTTGTTGATGAGCCGTGAAGAGTTGGTGAGGCAGGCATGTTATTCTTCTTTACCTTGTCTTTCCTCATACAACAGCTTGTTACAACCTTCATCTGATCTCGTACCACTTGGAGGTCCCGTACCGTCGTCACGTACCACCTGGCTGCAGTATCTAGTAACTTGGGAAATTTAGAGAATACCCACAGTATAAGTAATAAAGAATGCATCAATTGTTGTATTTCTATGTCTAGTACACAAAGTCTGCACTCTCGCCCGTCGGAAAACCTTAGGAAAAAAATTAGGAAAATTCCCTAAATATTTCCCTGAATAAAGGGAATTTTTCCTTACTGCTTTTTTCGTTTCATAGGGATCAAAATGCGACGATTGATACATTCCTGACCTAACCTAATCGAACCGTGCCTATCATAACCTAACGAAACCTAACCTAACTCAACACCCATTAACTAGCAGTGATTAACAATTGCTTAATATTACACTTGAAAAAAAATACATCCTAACATTACAGTAAACAAGAACCATACAAGATCCATACAAGGTCCATACATGGTCCATACAAGGGTCATACAAGGGTCATACAAGGGTCATACGAGGTCTATACAAGGGTCATACAACATCCATACAAAATCCATATAAGGGTCATGCAAAGGTCATTCAAGATTGTTTTCTGTCACTTTTTCAGACCCTTATACAGAGTTGGTTAGTTAAGCATATCATTCTTTACCTTACCTTTCCTCATTCAGGTTCTTTTCTGTCTTTTTTTTCCACATTCTTATGGCATAAAGAGTTGGTTAGGTAAGCTTGTCATTTTTCACCTTATCTTCCTTTGTCATCAGGCTCATTTTTCAATCCTTTAGTACTCGCTTTATGTGGGGCTCAGAGGAGATTGATCTTAATAGTCCCTCTACTCTGATTTGCATGAATAATGATGGTGGTGATGATGATGGTAGTACTGGTGGTAGTGGTGGTGATAAATGTCATCATTGTCACCATCAGCAGTCTTCATTCCTCTTTGTTAACTCTTCGTCTACTCCAGGTCACCCCAGCTAAATTTCTTACTTTCTTTCTTTTTTTTTTTCTTCTTTCTTTCTTTCTTATTCTGTTTCATCTTCGCATCTTTACCTAATCTTGTCTGGTTTATTTACTTTTTTTTCTTTATTTGTAGGTTGACGCTGTGTTTTGGTGATACTAGTTGTAATAATGGTGGTGGTGGTGGTGGTAGTGATGTTAATAGCTGTGGTGATGATGGTGGTGGTGGTGGTGATGGCTGTAGTAATGATGGTGGTGGTGGTGACAATGATAGCAACACTGATGGTGGCAGTGGTAATAGTGATCTTGATGGTGACAGAAGGAGTGGTGGGGATGGTGGTGGTGGTGGTGATCATGGTGACAGTAAATATAGCATAGACAGTACAAGTGGTGGCATTGGTGGTGGTGGTGATGGCAGTAACAGTAACAAGAAGCGATGAAACTCACCCATACACCATAACCTCCAGGAATAGTACAAATAACGGTGGTGGTGGTGGTGGTGTTGGTGGTGATGGTGGCAGTATCAGCAGCAGGAAGCAATGAAACTCACCCAAACATCATATACTCCATTTAATATTTACAGGGAGGTACAAAAATATGATCTGGAGAAGCAGTGGTGCCGTCACTCAAGCGAGGCGCGGTGTTCTGCCTCCTGGCCACCCGCACCTTACATTATGGAAACTCCTTCTTCCTCCTCGCCCGTTACATGTGGAACTAAATTGTGGTCTCAGTGATAAATTCGGTTGAACGTGTCATTGTGGAACTGAAGTGTGGTGTGGCTGACAGCTCGGGTAAAAAAATGTGTCTTGCACGTGGCTTTGTGGAACTGAAGTGTGTCTTGAACGTGGCACTGGTATTGAAATGTTGTCTTGAACGTAATTTTGTGAAACTGAAATGTGTCTTGAACGTAGCATTGTGAAACTGAAATGTTGTCTTGAACGTAATTTTATGAAAGTGAAATGTGTCTTGAACGTAGCATTGTGAAACTGAAATGTGTCTTGAACGTAGCATTGTGAAACTGAAATGTTGTCTTGAACGTAATTTTGTGAAACTGAAATGCGTCTTGAACGTAGCATTGTGAAATTGAAATATGTCTTGAACGTAACATTGTGAAACTAGAGTGTGGTGTGGCTGACAGTTTGGGTAAAAAATGTCTTGAACGTAATATTGTGAAACTGAAATGTGTCTTGAACGTAACATTGTGAAACTGAAAGGTGTTCTGAACGTAACCTTGTGAAACTGAAATGTTGGCTTGAATGTAACATTGTGAAACTAAAATGTGGTCCGCCCGAATATTTGAAGAAAAAAAAAGTATTATGAATGTAACTTTTCGAGACTAGAATGTGTCTTGAACGTAACATTGTGAAATAGAAATGTTGTCTTGAACGTGACATTGTGAAACTGAAATATCGTGAATGTAACATTATGAAAATAAAGTTTGGTCTGAAAGATAATTTGGGTTAAAAATGTGTCATGAACGTAACTTTGTGAAACTACAATGTGTTTTAAACGTAACTTTGTGAAACTGAAATGTCTTGAACGTAACTTTGTGAAACTGAAATGTGTCATGAACGTAACTTTTTGAAACTGAAATGTTTCTTGAACGTAACTTTGTGAAACTAGAATGTTTATTGAACGTAACTTTGTGAAACTGATGTTTATTGAACTTAACTTTGTGAAACTGAAATGTATCATGAACGAAACTTTCTGACTCTGAAATGTGTCTTGAACGTAACTTTGTGAAACTGAAATGTCTTGAACGCAACTTTGTGAAACTAGAATATGTCTTGAACGTAACATTGCGAAACTGAAATATCTTGAACGTAACATTATGAAACTATGATCTAGATGATAATTTGGGTTAAAATGTGTCTTGATAGTAAGATTGTGAAATCAGAATGTGTCTTGAACGTAACATTGTGAAACTGAATTGTGTCCTGAACATAACATTATGAAACTTAATAAATACTCTGCCTGAAAAAAAAGTAAAAACGTATCATGAACGCAACATTATGAAACTAGAGTGTTGGCTGACTGAAAAAAAAAGTATCATCACCGTAACATTATGCAAACACCTTCATCCTCATTCGTAACATTATGAAACTTAAATGTGCTTTCTTCAACATTTGCGTTTCTGAATTTGAAATTAGACATTGTGAAGAAAAAATTATTGTCCTTCCTTCCTTCCTTCCTTCCTTCCTATCTTCCTTCTTGTGCGTATCATCATGAAACAAAAATGCGTCTGAAAATTTCCAAAATAAAGTACCTCGAACGTAACATTATGAAAAATACCCAGCCCGGAAATATACCGCCATATCATGACGGAAACATTATGAAAAATAAAATGACGTTAAAAAGAAGCATCCTGAGTGTAAGATTATGAAACGAACATATAATGAACGAAGCTTTACGTAAAAAAAAATGCAGGTGAAAAGAAAATCTTAATTGTAGCTTATAAAAATAATCGTGCTGACCGAAAGATAACGGAAAAGAAACAAAAAAAAAGTCATGAACGTAACAATGTGAGACAAATTTACTGAACGAAAATATATCTGGTGAACGTAACATTGTGAGACGGATGCATATTGACCGAAAGTACACGTAAAAAAAAAAAAAAAAGGAGGGATTCGTGACCATAACATTATGAGACAGAAATATACTGACCGAAAATATACGTAGAAAAAAAAATTCCTGACCGTAACATTATGAGACGGAAATATACTGAGCGAAAATATACGTAAAAATAAGAAAAAGAATGTAGCGACCATTACATTACAAAAGAGAGGAAATACACTGACCGAAAATATACATAACTGGAAGGAAAATAAAGTGGTGACCGTAACATTCTGAGACAGGGAAACATACTGAACGAAAATATATATATAAAAAAAAAAAGAAAAAAAAATCCGTGACCGTAACATTATAGAACGGAAATATACTGAACGAAAATATCTGCAAAAAGAAGTGATGACCGTACAGAGTGACATGACAAATCCTCCATTACGTAACAAAGACAACAAAGATTCCTGTGACAAATATTTCAATCTTTCCATCCTCGTAATGGTAACACAATAAAAAAAGAAAATAAAATAAAATAAAAAAATAAAAATCTGATGCATTACGGGAGCGTGTGTCTTTCCCTCTTCGTGTCGCCTTGTGGGAGCATAACTGAACGAAACATTACGGAACATAACGCTAATATCAATAATAAAAGATAATGTACCAAATAAAAAGAAAAAATACAAAAAAAAGAAAGTAAACAGGTAGTATTTCTTCACCAGGGTTTGTTCACTACGATATATACATAAAATAAATAATTTGTATATATATTCATAATAATATAGATATATGTACTACACTTTGGCGCCAAGCTATACACAATACAACGCTATACACCTTACTGGGAATCAGATCCTATTACCACAGACCTCGCCTTTATTTCCTCCAGTTAACACGTACGAAAATTAAGTAAAAAATATAGAGCCAGATTTCTCCTTTTTTCCCATTTTCCGTTACTAAAGAAAACGGGGGTTGAGGGAGCCTGAGAAGAGGAGGACTGTGGTAAACTGGATCTTCTCTTTCTTCTCTCTTACTCTATTAAGCTCTGTGGGGTGAGTGGGTGGTGAAGGTACTGTAATGTCTTCATGGGTTGGGGTGTGGTGGGGGAGGGAGCGGTAGTAGTAGTAGTATTTGTTGTTTTTGTGAGTTTACTGTGTCTACATTGTCTTTGTTTATAGTAGTAGTAGTCGTAGTAGTAGTAGTAGTAGTAGTGGTAGTAGTAGTAGTTCTTGTTGTTGTTGTTGTAGTAGTAGTGGTAGTAGTAGAAATTAATAAGTATATGTAGGGCTGGTTCACACACACACACACACACACACACACACACACACACACACACACATTGAGGAAGAAAGAAAATGAAAGATGGAAGGAGAGAAGGAAGGAAGCTCATCTGTAATATAAAAACGCACACGACATCCTCACACACACACACACACACACACACACACACACACACACACACACACACACACACACACACACACACACACACACACACACACACACACAGAAGCCGTCTACACAGCACAAACTTCTACTTACACAGCAAACAAATCAACACAGCCCCTCGTCCTCCGCCTGACAAACAAGACAAACAACCGCGCCGTAAACAAACAAACAAAACACGCCTCAGATCCGCCATCTTGGAAAAAAACGTGGCGTAAGATGAACACTGACGGTTGGCTGGTTTGTTTGTTTTTTTTTTGTTTTACTTTGTTTTGTGATAGTTTGTCATCGTGTGGATATGTTTGTATTGTTTGTATGTGTGTGTGTGTGTGTGTGTGTGTGTGTTTTATTGTTTACTATATCTCGTTTCATGTAGTTGAGTGAACGCGCCGCAACACGAAGGTCATAAGGCGCCTGCCGAGGTGAGAGAAGCGCGCTAGTCCTGCCACCCACAAGCTGCCGTGAGCCAGGATCGAACTCACACCTCTCGGGCCGCGAGCTCAGTCCTGCACCACAGAGCCATCCTTGTTATCAATATGGCGGAGTTTGGGCGTGTTTGTTTGCTTGAGGCGCGTAGACAAACCGGAGCAGCGTTCAACAAGGCGAGCGTATGCCAGACACTCAAGTGTCATTACCAGGGCGAGTGAGCGCCAGACACTCGCCTCGTGGGACGCCCCGGGGGGTTTGCAGGGCAGAGTGAAGGGGCACGGTGAAACATGCTGCCGGGGAGTGAAGGGGCGTGAAGGGAAGTGAAGGGCGCCATCACAGAGAACATAAAGACTCACTAGAACATAGAGGCCCGGGCTGCCTCGCCTCACCGCGGCCCGGGCACGCATAGGGAGGGGGAGGTGGGGCACCGCGCCGCGTCACCTCCGAGGAAGAGCGTCGTGGCTGTCAGCGCTTGAGATCATGGGCGTCCTTGTGCTCCCGGGGTGTCAGTGTGCTCAGGGCGGGAGGGGTCAGCAGTGGGGCGGGGCGTGGATGCCGGGAGGGGGCAGGACGAAAGGAAAGCTCGAGTAGAGTGCCGTGGTGGGCGTGGGGGCGTGGAGGGAGGAAAACGTGTGCCGCGTCCCGTCTTCCTTGGCGCGTCCTGGCGGCGGGACTGAGGTAAGCTGGCCTGACTCGCTGGAATGACGTGTGTGGCGCCGCGGCGGCAGGGCGCGCGGCGGGGCTGCGGGGCACACCTGACGGGGCGAGGCAACGAGGCGCTAGTGTTTCTCTGTGCTCATTGTTTCCTGTCGTACCGCCCCGCCAGGCCGAGCCCCGCGCCTCAGTCCCGGAAGCCCGCCGTCAGCAGCTTGGGGCGACCGTTGAGGCTGGACATGATCCTGCCGTTGGTGACGGGCGCGCCATGGAGGGCGGGCTGGTGCACCATGGTGAGCGTGGGCGGCGGGGACGGGCCGGGCCCATTCATCTCTACTGGCGGGGCGCGGGTGTCCTCGGAGTCAATCCTCTCGAGCGACACTTTGGAGAAATGGAAGCGCAGGCCGTTGTGTCGCAGCAGCGCCTTGGTGCGGTAGCGGGGCCCCATGGAGCCCGCCGCCCCGGGGCCCGCCGCCCCCGCCCCCGTGGGCGTCATCGCGTCGGAGTCAGACTCCATTGGGGAGTCCGAGAAGCTGTCCGAGGACCACGAGACCCGCTTGGTCTTCCTGGCGGGAGAGAGCGGCGGCGGGGCCTGGCCCTCCAGCAGCAGCGGCCGCGCCAGGGAGGGAGAGGCCGGCTCTCCCACCACCTGCGTGGAGGCACTGCGGGGCGGAACCTCCGCGGCGGTGTCGTGCGGGGTGAGGCTCGTCATCTCAAAGTCGAGGCTCTTCTGCTTGTTGCGGGCGAACAGCGCTCGCCTGAGAGAGGAGCGGTGCGTGGCGGCGAGGGCTGGCCCGCCGCCCTCCACCTCGGCCCCGGGGTTCTCTTCCAGACTGGTGGACTGCTGCAGGAAGCGGAACACTCGAGAGGGGCGGATCAGGGGACTCTTGGGACTCTTGGGACTCTTTGGGGGAGAGGCCGCCTTTGGGGAGGGTGTGGGCGCCTCCTTGGCCGCAGCCGAGGCATCACCCTGCACCCCGAGGGGTGAGCAGCTGGGTGGCCGCGGCGGGGGAGTCTCACGGGTGATGGAGCAGCTGGAACCGCGGGCGCGCATGCTGAGCTCGGAGGACCGCCGCACCAGGCGGGGCGCCCCGGTGGCCGCGTCGCCTGCCGCCGCCACGGAGGGCTGCACCAGGATCTCCGACATGCGCCGCTGCAGCTTATGCTGGAGCGGCATGGACAGGGACGGCGTCATCGACGGCCGGCGTGACGCGGACACTGACGGCGCGCGCGACTGGATCTCGTAGTTCACTTCGCTGCGGTACAGACGTTTCCGCAGGAAGTTCTTGAAGTTCTTCCTGAGCACCTTGCTCTTGATGCCGTACACGAAGCCATTGATGGCGGGCGCCAGGGTGAGGAGGACCAGGTTGGCCAGCACGAGGGTGTGGGGCGGACGCACACGCGCCACGGCCTCGTACAGCACGCAGGCGGCGGGCGGCAGGTACAGCAGCAGGAAGGTGCCCACCAGGTGACACACAGTGGTGGCTGCGGAGCGGCCTCGGTAGCGGCTGAGGTAGAAGTGTGAGCGCTGGGGCGTGACGGTGGCTTGGGCAGACACCGTCACGTCCCACAGCGCTGTCACGATGCGGTGGCGGTGGTGGCGGGCGATCACCAGGATGCGGAAGTTGGCGGTGGCCACCAGCAGGGCGGGCAGTAGGTACCCCAGCAGGGCCAGGGTGAAGGCGTAGGAGCGGCCCAGCAGTGGCGGCGCCGAGGCGAGGTCAAGTGAGCATCCTGTGGGAGGCTGCGGCGCGCCGCGCATCCCCGGCAGCGCCATGGGCAGTGCGCACAGACTGGCAGCCAACACCCATGATACGCCCACGGCGGCGGCCACCCGCGCCGGGGACACGAAGCGGGCGTAGTGCAGCGGCGCCGCGATGGCCACATACTTGTCCAGGTTGAGGGCCGTGAGCGTCCACACCGCGGCCACGTGCAGGGTGGCCCACGCCCCGCCAGCCACCCAGCACCCCGCGCCGCTCAGCCAACCCTCCTGAAACATGCACGTGTTCAGTATAAATGTACTACATAAATATACAGTGTAGTCATGCACGCCCTGCCCTCCACGCCTCCCCCAACTCCCGCCCGCCGTCCCCCTGATGCCTGCATTGCGTCAGAGGAGGCCGTGCCCCTCACCACAGCCTCCACATCCCCTGTCCACAGCACCGCCCAGCCCCTCCCGGCATCTCCCACACTGCATGTCTCATCCCTCCCCCTCCTGCCCCGATCCTCCTCTCCCCTCCCTTCCCCTCTCCTACCCTCCCTTCCCCTCCTCGGCCCGGCCCGGCCCGCCGCGCCCTCCCATCCCTCGTCTCGCCGCCCTGCTGAGTCTCGCTTTTAACACTCCTCATTAAATCAACCCGGAGGCTCCTGTGCTCAGCCCGCCCCAGCGCAGCACCCCACACAGCACCCCGCCGCGCACATCGCCCCGCTGAGCCTTACAGTGGTGAGGCTAATAACACCCCACCCCACCCCCTCCCCGTCGCCATTACCGCCCACCTATCGCTGCGGCCATAAAATTAAAGTAATAATCTAAATGGTAAGATAATATCAGCGTGAATCCCTTGTTACCTTTATTGGAACACCTGCTTCTTCCGTGAGCCAGGAACACCTCCCCTTCTTCTCCCCTCCCTCCACTCCCACTCTCCTTTCCCCTCCCCCTCCATCACCTCTCCTTCACCTCCTTCCAATGCCTGTCCTTTCCTTCTCTCCCTTCCCCGCTCCTTTCCTCCATCTTCCGCCACATCTCTCTCTCTCTCTCTCTCTCTCTCTCTCTCTCTCTCTCTCTCTCTCTCTCTCTCTCTCTCTCTCTCTCTCTCTCTCTCTCTCTCTCTCGAGTTTTGTCTTCCTTCCCTGTTCTTTTCCTCTCTCTCTCTCTCTCTCTCTCTCTCTCTCTCTCTCTCTCTCTCTCTCTCTCTCTCTCTCTCTCTCTCTCTCTCTCTCTCTCTCTCTCTCTCGGTGCCCTTCTCTTACCCTTCACTCCGGTCCTCATTTCCTCTTTCTCCCCTTTAACTTCTCCTTTCCCCTCACCCAGACGCCTCCCATCTCTTCCTCCTCCCTCTCCCCCCCTCTTCCCTCACTCCCCTTCGTCTGCACCCGCGGCTCACCTTCAGGAATGACGGGAAGAGGGCGAAGAGGAAGATGGCGGCCAGCAGGAGGTCGATCACGCCGAGGTGGAGCAGAAGGATGTGGGTGGTGGTGCGGGTCTGTGGGAGAGAGAGTGGCGCTGTGACTGTCGGTAGAAACACCAGAGAGAATGTCGTCAATTGTAGTGTAAGCAGTTGCTGGTGGTTATCATTGTTGTTGTTGTTGTTGTTGATAGGTGTGTGTGTGTGTGTGTGTGTGTGTGTGTGTGTGTGTGTGTGTGTGTGTGTGTGTGTGTGACTGCTTGCCAACTTACTGACTAACTTACTGACTTGCTATCTAACTGTAACAACAACAACAACAACAATAACAGCAGCAGCAGCAGCAATTACTACTACTACTACTACTACTACTACTAATAATAATAATAATAATACTGCTACTAGTACTACTATCACCATCACCACCACCACTACTTCTACTATTCATCACACACACACACACACACACACACACACACACACACCACTCCACCTTACTTCGTTTTCTATACTCTCCATAACTCACACTAGCCGTTTTCTTTCGCCAAATATTTAACTTTTCCGCACAATTTGAACCAATTCATTGCAGACTTCTTTCTTGGTAAATCTTGAGAGTTTCCAGAGAGAGAGAGAGAGAGAGAGAGAGAGAGAGAGAGAGAGAGAGAGAGAGAGAGAGGATAACAGACGCAGGTGAGGTCCAGGCCGAAGAACGATAAGGATGGAAGGGAATTCAATCCTACAAAGTAAGATAGAAAGGAATTTAATCCCATAAAAAAATAAACGTTTTGATTTCCACGTCGAACCAACCTGACTGTGGTAAATGATGACTCTCTCTTCTCTCTCTCTCTCTCTCTCTCTCTCTCTCTCTCTCTCTCTCTCATTAGTAGCTTCCCCTACGGACACACACATTCCCATAAGCCAACTGATTTAACAATTAATTTTACAATGAAATCAATTAATTCGTTTAAAATGTACCCGAGCTGATTAAATATCCGTGCAGTGAATCGTGAAATGCTACAGAGGACTGGCGAGTGATAATCCTTTGTTAATCTAGTGAGCTGATGTAACAGACACAGACGAACAAGGGCGATTTGGTATTTAATCTCTAGAAGGTTGATAGTGTCGCTGATGGCTTGAAGTGCTTGTTGGACGTGGTTTTTAGGTAAGGCAAGGTTGTTAGTGGTATTTGGTGGATAATTGTGGTTGTTAGAGTTGTTTAGTGGATAATTGGGTTGTTAGAGTAGTTTGATGGATAATTGAGGTTGTTTGAGTGGTTTGGTGGATTATTGAGGTTGTTAGAGTGGTTTGGTGGATTGGCAGGGTTGTTAAGAGTGGTTTGGTGAATTATTGAGGTTGTTAGAGTGGTTTGGTGGATTAATGAGGTTGTTAAGAGTGGTTTGATGGATTGGTTGGATTGTTAGAGGTTGTTAGTAGATAGAAAGTTGTTAGTGGGATTAATATACTACAGGATGGTTGTTAGTTGCTTATGAAATTGGTAGTTGGTTAATAGAGAGATGTTAATGATTTGGGCAGATGGGAGGTTGCTGATATACACCGGCTAGTTATGATTGTTAGCTGAAATAACATAGCTTGGGAGAAGAAAACAATAAACAAATCGTTAATGCATGGGACATTGAGACTGATGCTAAAAATAAATAAATAAATAAGTAAATATAAATAAAAAGTCTACTTGCAATTGTTTCGTGAAAAGACACATAAATTGGGAGAGAAATAATAAACAGATCCTTAACACATGTGACTTTGAAATTGATGTTGGGTTGTTGATAAAAGAAAAGTAATAATAATAATAATAATAATAATAATAATAATAATAATAATAATAATA
>NC_087189.1:12109881-12112381 GCF_035594125.1 Scylla paramamosain | reverse complement strand
TTGTGCCAGTCAAACCATCATTATAATAATGAAAACGTCTTTGACTACAAAATCCTAATAACCTACACTAAAGCCTTATATATATATATATATATATATATATATATATATATATATATATATATATATATATATATATATATATATATATATATATATATATATATATATATATATATATATATATATATATATATATATATATATATATATATATATATATATATATATATATATATATATATATATATATATATATATATATATATATATATATATATATATATATATATATATATATATATATATATATATATATATATATATATATATATATATATATATATATATATATATATATATATATATATATATATATATATATATATATATATATATATATATATATATATATATATATATATATATATATATATATATATATATATATATATAAATGAAACACGGAAATACTTGAGAATACGAACCTAAAATTAAGAGAATCGTAACTTAAAACCCCCATAGAGATACGGAGCAAATATAGTAAACATAGACAGAAATAGTACGTATATCATCCACAAATACGGAAATACAGAGACAGGATAATAAAGTAAAATAAAGAGATTCGCATATTCTAAAATCCTGTGGTTCCAATAATATTTCTCTTGCCTGGCGGGGTCACAATGTAAACAATGGTTCAGTGAGTAACCGCGTGTGCAGATTCTGATCAAACGAACTTAAAAAAAAAAAAAAAAAAAAAAAAATTCATTGGTAACTCTTGTATTCAGTGTTTGGACGAGGCGTACAGGTGTTTGGATGTGTGTGGAGGCGGCTTCTGATCAAACGGACCTTGAAAATAATTGGTAACTCTTGTATTCAGTGTGTGTGTGTGTGTGTGTGTGTGTGTGTGTGGAGGTATTCGGGTGTGTGGAGGCGCTTCCTGATCAAACGGGTCTTGAAAATCATCGGTAAATCTTCTATCCAGTGTTTGGACGTGTGTGTGTGTGTGTGTGTGTGTGTGTGTGTGTGTGTGTGTGGTGCCTGTCTCCCTCACGTGTTGAAATGTTGAACCGCGAGGACTGAGTTTCTGAGAAGACGCATCACAAGGTAATTGATGTGATATTTTAGACAGTTAAATAGCCTAGTCCATTCTCTTTATTATTAATTTATTTGTAGTCTGCTAATTTAAGTTTTTGCATTTAATTTTTCCCGCATTATTTTTCTTGATAGTGACGTTCCGTAGTATTTTATTTTATCATTTTTTTGTAGCCTAGTTATTTTATTTCAGCTTATTTTTCTGCAATCTAGTTGAGATCCTATTATTATTATTATTATTATTATTATTATTTATTTATTTATTTTTTTTAAGCCTTGCATTTTCCAGTCTCCCTTATTTACGTTCTTATATTCTTATGTAATATTATAATTCTGAGTACTTTTTGCAGTCCAGATTTTGAAGTTATTTTTACAACCTAGAATTCTCTCTCTCTCTCTCTCTCTCTCTCTCTCTCTCTCTCTCTCTCTCTCTCTCTCTCTGTCTGTGTCGTCGCGTCCATCACACCTCGCCTCAGTGCTCAGCCTTGCGTGTTGAGTCATGTTCGCCTGCCTGTCCCCTTAGATAATTACAGGTACACGCTTCTGGGCTGCCGGGCACAACTAGGTGACTGCCTTCCTACTGCTAACCCCCCCCTGTCTCCCCTCTTCTGTCCATTTATAGATTTTTTTTTCTCCTCTTCGCCTCTTCTGCATGCTTTTTCTTCCTTCCCTTTCATTCATCTCTCTCTCTCTCTCTCTCTCTCTCTCTCTCTCTCTCTCTCTCTCTCTCTCTCTCTCTCTCTCTCTCTCTTTCTCTCAGCCTTCATTTATCAATTTTTTTCATTTTCTTCCTTTCCTTCTTTTTACTTCTTTTCGTTCTTATCTCTACTCCCTTCTTTCTCTCCATTCTGTTCTTCATTTTCCTCTTATTCCTTGCTTCTTTCCTTTTCTTTCATGTCTTATTGATGTCTCTATTTTCCTGTTGTTTTATTTCTTGCTTTCTTTCTCTTCCCTGTCTCTCACTTTTCTTCTATTTTTCCTTCCCATTGCTTCCCTTCTTCCCTCCATTCCTTTTTCTTCTATTCCTTCGTATTTATCTTCCAATATATCCAGTCTTGTCTTTTATACCTGCCTAACAAAGCCACTTTTCTTCCTCCTTTTCCTCCATTTGCAGAGCTCTCCTCACCTTTCCTGTCCTCTTTTCCTTTCCTTTTTTTCCTCTCTTATTCTTCCTTTTCGCTTGTTCCTGTTTCTTCTTTCTTTTCGCTATTCCTAGATCTAAACTTATTCCTCTACCATTGTTTATTTTTATTTTCTTCCTTTCCACACCTTTCCAAGTACTTTTTTCCTCGCTCTTTCCCTTCTTCTTTTCATCCTTTTCTTCTTTGTCTATATTTTCTCTTCTTTCTTTATCATTTACTATATTGTTTCCGTCTTTTGTTTTTATCAGTGTCTCTTTCGCCCT
>NC_087189.1:12104881-12107381 GCF_035594125.1 Scylla paramamosain | reverse complement strand
TATCTTTGTTTGTTTATTTATTTATTTATTTATTTTTTGTTTATATTGTTTTAGATTGTTATGGTTAGGTTTTATTTTTGTTTTCATATTTTTTAGCAGTTTTTTTTTGTTTTTCCCGCCAAATTTCTGAACGGTTTGATTATTTATTAGTTTATTTATTTATTTATTTATTTATTTATTTGTTTACTTTTTTTCCGAATTATATATGAAAATAAAATATAAGTTTAATTGTTTGTGTTAAGATTCATCAGGATTTGTTTTGTTGTTTATTTACCTGTTGAGTGTTTTTTTCACTTTCTTTCTTATCTATTTATTATTTCTTTATTTACGTCCATGTTTTTCTTTCCTTTCTTTTTTCTTAACTTTTTTTTCAGTTCTCTTATTTTTATCTCGTATATTTTTCGCTTATTTTCTCTTACTCGTTTATTTGTGTGTATTTATTTACTTATATATCTGCTCTTTCATGGGTGTGTGTGTGTGTGTGTGTGTGTGTGTGTGTGTGTGTGTGTGTGTGTGTGTGTGTGTGTTACGTAATACTCGTTCTCTCCTATCACAATCCCTTCTCTCTCTCCGTAATCCTGTCTCTTCCTCCTCTTCTCTCCATCTTCCTCCTCTCCTTCCTTTACTTCTCTTTTCTCTCTCTCCCTCCTCTCCTCTCCTCTTCTCTACTCTACTCTCTCTCCTCTTCACTCCTCTCCCAACATCTTCCTCTTCCCCTCCTTTCATCATCATCATCATCATAATTATCATCTCTCCTCTTCTTCATCTAGATTAGTAACCCTTCTTCACTATCACTTCATTCCTTCCCTTCACTTTCCCTCTCTCTACTTCATCTTCCATTCACCTATCCCTTCTTTCATCATCATTATCATCTCTGCTTTCCTTCTTCTCCTCTTCATCTACTTCTTCATCTTCCATCATTCATCATCATCTCCTTTTTGTTTATTTTCTCTTCCTGTTCTCTCCTTCATCTTCCACTCATATATCCTTTCTTTTCATCATCCTTGTTTTCTCCATCTCCTTCTCTCCCTCTTCATCTATCGCCTCGTCTTCTCTTTTATTATTATCACTCGTCTTCTGTTACCATCTCTGTCTCTTTCTTCCTCTTCGTATATTTATTCTCTCTCTCTCTCTCTCTCTCTCTCTCTCTCTCTCTCTCGATCATTGACAGTCTCTCTTCCCGTCTCTCTCCACGCCCCCACGCCCCCTTGAAGTGTAACAACCCACTCCCCACACTCAATTACCTCAGATACTTATCAATAGTTACTTCGGCCCGCCTTCACCCCCCTCCTCTGTATCTCCTGACGCAGCTGCAGGTGACAACATCAAACAGTTATACAGGCGGCAGTAGTTTGTGTATGTAAGGGTAGGTTCTCTCTCTCTCTCTCTCTCTCTCTCTCTCTCTCTCTCTCTCTCTCTCTCTCTCTCTCTCTCTCTCTCTCTCTCTCTCTCTCTCTCTCTCTCTCTCTCTCTCTCTCTCTCGCAATTAATGTACGACTGAGAGAGAGAGAGAGAGAGAGAGAGAGAGAGAGAGAGAGAGAGAGAGAGAGAGAGAGAGAGAGTTATGTACGTCCCATACAAGACACCCTCGTTTCCCCTTCCTTCCCCTCACCTGTCACCTGTCACCTGCAGCCCTTCACCTACCCCCTCCCCCATCATAACTCTGTCTTTTGAATTCTTACTAATTTATTATCTCATTCCTGTGTGTGTGTGTTCGTTAATCCGGATGTAAACAGTTCACCCAGGGAAGCCACAGGACGCTTGACTTCTAATCTCTCTAAAATTTCTGATTGGAGCAGAGCAAACTTGGTATTGTTCAATGCCTCAAAAACTCAATTCCTCCATCTATCAACTCGACACAACCTTCCAGACAGCTATCCCCTCTTCTTCAGTGACACTCAACTGTCCCCTTCCTCTACACTGAACATCCTCGGTCTGTCCTTTAATTGTAATCTAAACCGGAAACTTCACATCTAATCTTTTAGTAATACCCCTATTCTCTCACCTCTATTCTGTCCACCTCTCTAATGCAATAGTTAACCAGTATTCTCAATCATTCATCCCTTTTTCTGGTAAACTCTGGAACTCCCTGCCTGCTTCTGTATTTCCACCTTCCTATGACTTGAATAATAAATAATTGAACTCCTTCAAGAGGGAGGTTTCAAGACACTTATCCTTCAGTTTTTGACTACCGCTTTGGACGCTTTTATGGGACTGGCATCTCAGTTGGCTTTTTTTTTTTTTTGTTATTATATTTTTGTTGTCCTTGGCCAGTGTCCCTCCTATATAAAAAAGAAAAGGTAAACAAGGTAATTATTCTCACCTGTGCTTTCTTCCTATTTTTTTTATTTTACTTTTCTCTTTTTATTTTATTTATTTATTATTATTTCTTGTTTTGATTTTTTTTATTCATGAGAAGTTAGTCTCGTTTTTGTTTTTTTCTCGCTCATTTTCTCTCCTTCTTTTCTTTGTTTTGTTTTTTTTTCAGTTTTCACTCATC
>NC_087189.1:12097381-12099881 GCF_035594125.1 Scylla paramamosain | reverse complement strand
GCCCTTCCGCCCTCGGAGTGTTGCGCAGTTCCAGCAACCCGCGAGCGAACGCATCCTCGTCCAGGTGTCCCTGCTGTGTGGTCGTGAGGATCAGCTTCTTCACGGACTTGACCGCTGCCTCGGCGTGACCATTGGAGCGTGGATAATGAGGTGAAGATACACGATGCTCCACCCCCCATCGAGCCAGGAAGCGCCGTACCGATGAAGAAGTGAACTGCGGTCCACCGTCAGTCCTCAGGAGAACAGGCACGCCCGTGTCGGCGAACACACCCCGAAGGACACGAACGAGCTGATCAGCCGATGCTGGACGTGAGCATGCAGACACGTGAGGCCACCCAGACAAGCGATCTACATACACGAGGTATGTACGGCCTGCTGCGTGGAAGTAGTCTGCAGAAACTGACTCAAACACCCTGCTGGGTGTGTCCGTGTCCTGCCAGAGAGGTTCGTTGGCTTGGCTTGGTAGGAGTGGACGGCATAGTGAGCATCCAGAAACGACGTTCTCAACGTCTCTGTCCATACCAGGCCAGTACACCGTTTGTCGGGCCCGTCGCTTGGTGCGCTCCATCCCCTGATGACTGTCATGGAGTCGCTCTAGTGTTTCTCGGCGGAGGCTGTGAGGAATAAGAAGCCTCGGCCCGTAAACCACCAGGTCGTCGTCTACGGCCAGCAGACTGCGCACCGGCCAGTACGTACGCAAGCGGTGATCGAGGTCGTGGCAATGATCAGGGAAGCCCTCGATGATGACGTTCTTGAGCAAGCAGTACTCCCCGTCTCTTGCTGCTGCGGCACGTACCATTTCCACAGTCTGATCCTGGAGTGGTGCTAAGCGGACGCCGTCCTCATTGGTGGCAGATAACGCTGAGATGACCGCTGAGTGGAGAGGGTCGAGGTCACCAGAAGTAGCAGCATCCTCTTCCTCCACTGGGTCCTGTACTGGAGCACGTGAGAGGGCGTCGGGCACACAGTGTGTCGATCCCTTTTGATCCCTTTTGGCGAAGGGTCGAGCGTCGTCTGTCAACTCGATGGCCATGGATCCACCAGCCATTGCACGTAAACCTTCCTTTGCTTCGAAGACGCTGGGAAAGGCCTTGATCACAGCAGCAGCGTGCCCCGCACGCTGCTGTGGCGTTGGGTCGTAGGAATGAGGCCAGCTGATCACTTCTGTGGGCGTAGATAGAGGTGGCTGCGAGGCGGTCGGGTACTTGATGGAGCTGTTGCCGGTGTGCTGTTCTTCCCTGCGTAGCGGTCGGATTTGAGCCGGAAAATCTTCGGGGAGGATTCCGAGAGCGATGGAATCGTACCAGCTAAGCAGCGCCCCCTTCACCTCCTTCACCACGCTCACAACAGTCTCAGCTTCCCTGTCGCCCAGTTGCAAGTGCGACGAGAAAGTTCCTACACAGGTGAGGGGGTGATTACCGGCAGCATAAAGTCCATCACCATCAGCGGGCGCCAAGCTGGAGGGCGGGATTCCAAGGAGTGTTGCCGTGTCGAGGCCCAATAACGGTCGTTTCGGCCCCAGAGTCAGGAGTCCACGTAATCTTGTCTCTTCCAGCGGGATGTGTGGCGGTAATGAGCACCTGGGGCGCAGGTCGTGCCGTCACCGTCTTTGTGTATACGCCTGATAAGAGCTGGTATACACTGGCACTGGCTCCCCGCCTCGGGCCTGCACCGCGATGAGGAGAGACAGTTGAGGAACTCCTCGAAGCTCCTCGTCGTTTCCTCACTGTCTGCTGACATACACTCGCAAAATGCCCTCTTTTCCCGCAGTTACGACACACTTTATCTATTGCCTGGCATCCCCTTTTGTCACTGCGACAATCTTTGCCACAACGATAACAGCCCGTGGGGCTTGAGCCCCCGAAACTGCCCTTCCTGTAGTTCGAGACAGCGTTCACACCATGGCTCGAAGAGTGAGAGCCGCCCCTTAGTACTGCACTACACTGGTTAGCGCTCTCTGATGCTCTGCAAATATCTATGGCGTTTTCAAGGGTGAGTTTCTTGTTTTCCAGCATGCGTTTCAGAGCCACTTCGTCTCGTGTCCCAACGACAATTCTGTCACGCAGCTGATGGTTTATGCACTGGTCGCAAAAGTCACAGAAATTGGCGATTTCCTTTACAGCACATAAAAAGTCGTCAAAACCTTCTTGCGTTTCTTGCACGCGGGAGTAGAAGTCTCTTCTATCCATGATGATGTTGCGCTGGCTTCGCAGGTACTCACACATTGCATCGAGGATGGTTCTTAACTCCGCGTCTCTCGGTAAGCTTATCCCGTAGCGAAGTGTACGGGTCCACTCGTCGTCTAGGACAGCAGCGAGTGCCGCCCTCTGCTCAGCCAGGGAGAGACAGTCTATCCTGGCGAGGGTTACGTATCCTTCAAACTTATGGCGCCACGTGTCGAACTCACGTAAAGATGCTGACGCCGTTAAGTGAGGAATGATGGTGGCGGACGTCGGGAACCTCGCGCCCTGGGTAGACGTGCTGCGGGCTGTGGTTTCGC
>NC_087189.1:12074881-12089881 GCF_035594125.1 Scylla paramamosain | reverse complement strand
CCTTTGTCCCTCACCCTCACCGAGAACCAAGAGATGATCAGCTTAAGTTTGTCTTTTACTAAGCTGAGGGAATGAGGATGGGAATGACTTAACCCTTCCACTACCATTTGGCACATCTTTCCTGAATCACTCACCACACTGAGACATCTTTTCGTGTTCCACAGTCACCTCCAAACATTGTACTGGCGAGAAACTAGAAAATATGTTCTTTTTCTAGCCCCTTCTTTCTTGTAGGTGCTTATAAAGACTCCGTACATTGCTTCTAGTGCTGAGTTGCTGCATGTCACGGTGAAAGGCTTAAGTAACTGCCCAGCACTCCTCGTTCCGGTGCAAAGGGAAGGAGATGAGAGGTTGAATCTTCTTTATATTTAGCAGTACACCTTCCGCTCAAGCCTTGGCGATGCTGTGCTGGACTTGCTTGTTTGCTGAGTGTCCTGCCAGGGTTCAGTAAGTCATCACGCCTTTGTATCCATTCCTCAGTGTTTCCATGAGGGTCGTGAGGGGCTGTGGCAGTAGCTATGAAGGCGTCATTATCTGCTATCCCAGTGTTGCTTATTTTATGTGTGATGGGCTCCAGGTAAAGGGAAACAAAGAGAGAAAGGAAAAAAAAAAGGCCCAGTGAAGATGCCAATCCTTTTAGAGAACAGCCCAGAAGCAAACCAGAGCTACATTGTGAAGTGTCTTGAAACCTCCCTCTTGAAAACTTGAAGTCACAGGCAGGAGGAAATACAGAAGCAGGCAGGGAGTTCCAGAGTTTACCTATGAAAGGGATGACAAATTGAGAATGCTGGAGGTGGAAGGGATGGCTTATCGTTTGAAACCCCGATAATTCAATTCACTATAGGGAATGTAACAGTCTTTGCTTGGGTTCTGAGTTTTGTAAATGGTGAAGTGAAGTGAAACGTGTTGATTGACCTCCCAGTATCAAAGTGGCTCACTGGCTCACTGGTTTTCGGCACTGTGCAAAGATTATCCATTCGACTCTTTCTCGCGGCAGTTTCTGGATGAGGTGTCACTTTCTTGTATCTGGCACCATCTATTTTTTTCCCGTTATCTTTTTACGCATCAAGGACACAAGCCAGGGACACAAGCGAGTAATTAAAAAAGGCTGTTTATAATACCACTGCCAAAAACCTGGTTACTGGTGACAGCCGAGGAAGTATTGGGTGTTAAAGAGGAAGAGAACCAAAGAAAACCCAGTAATCCGTGGCACCGCAACTCAACATTCTCAGTCTTTGTGGAGAAATAATCGAGAGGAAGTTACAAGATGCCAGGGAGGAAGGATCAAGGAAGCGCAGTAATCCATGGCACCGCAACTCAACATTCTCAGTCTTTGTGGTGAAATAATCGAGAGGGAATTGGAAGCTGTCAGGGAGGAAGGATCAAGGAGACTCAATAATCTATGGCGCCACAGCTCAACATCCTCAGTCATTGTGGAGGGAATTAGAAGCTGCCAGGGTGAAAGGAAAGCTCAATAATCTCACGCGCCACAACTCAACATTCTCAATCTTTGCAGAGAAATAATCGAGAGGGAATTAGAAGCTGTCAGGGAGAAAGTAACAATGAACTACAATGAGTGGCGCCACAACTCCACATCCTCAGCCTCCAGCAGCTCAGTCCATGGGGTACGAGGTGGATCCAGCAGCAGCCAGTGACGCCAGCACGCAACGCTCCACTGGTGTCTTAAAGGAAATCAAAGCATTCTGTTCGTACTCAATGGACCTTCCTCCAATACTCACCTTGGAATTTTTTTCCATACATTAACACTGGACTTTTGTTTCTCTTGTCTTTTTCAATTACATTCCTGTGCACCTCTCTAATGCAAGAGTTAACCAGTATTCAGCACTTTCTCTTTGTCTTTTCCAATTACATTCCTGTCCACCTCTCTAATGCAAGAGTTAACCAGTATTCAGCCCTTTCTCTTGTCTTTTTCAATCACAGTCCTGTCCACCTCTCTAATGCAAGAGTTAACCAGTATTCTCTGTCGTTCATCCCTTTTCTGGTAAACTCTGGGACTCCCTGCCTGCTTCTGTATTTCCACCTTCCTATGACTTGAACTCTTTCAGGAGGAGGATTTTCAAGACATCTTATAATTCTGGATGATCCCTGTTTAACTTTTCTTTAGGGACTGGCATCTTAGCGGGCCTTTTCTTCGTTCTTTTCGTTGCCCGTGGCGAGTGTCCCTCTTAAATTAAAAAAAAAAAAAAAAAAAAAGGTTCACGGCCTTACCAAGCATCCCAGTTTTCTTTCCACCTAATCTTACTCCTTGGCAAGAGTTGTGACGGAAGGGACAGAGAAGTGGCCTGAGTCTTCCTCCCCACACCCTCCCCGCCCCTCGATGCAGGGATGTCACGGGAGGAGGAGAGGACACGAGGGAGATGGGGACGGAGAAACTTACAGTGGAGATTGACACGCGTAGTGAACGGAAAGGAGGAAAAGTACAGAGGAGGAGTTGTAGTGAAGAAGACAGACAGTAGGACTACCTTGACATCTTGATGGAAGAAGACGAGGGAAGAGCGAGTGAACCAAATCTGTGTCCCCGAGAACCACGCCCCTCCCTTCCCTTTCCCTCCCTTCCCTTCCCTTCCCTTCCCTTTCCCTCCCTTCCCTTTCCCTTCCCTTCCCTTCCCTTCCCTGCAGAGACAGCTGATCCTTCTCCGCCAAACTTCTGGGTCGTTCCTCTCGGCTGACTTAGTGAACGACCCGGCGCGGCGCTGCACTAGTCTTATGCGGCCGAGGACGAGTTACGAGGTACGAGGACGAGGACGAGTTATGAGATGCGAAGACGAGGACGAGTTATGAGATACAAAGACGAGGACGAGTTACGAGATATAAGGACGAGGACGAGTTACGAGATATAAGGACGAGGACGAGTTACGAGATATAAGGACGAGGACGAGTTACGAGATACAAAGGACGAGGACGAGATACGAAGACGAGGACGAGTTACGAGATACAAGGACGAGGACGAGTTACGAGATACAAGGACGAAGACGAGATACGAAGACGAGGACGAGTTACGAGATATAAGGACGAGGACGAGTTACGAGATACAAGGACGAGGACGAGTTACGAAATACGAGGACGAGGACGAGTTACGAAATACGAGGACGAAGACGAGTTACGAGATACGAGATACGAGGACCAGATACGAGATAAGAGGACCAGATACGAAATACGAGGACGAGGAGGAGATCAGAAAGTCTCCTCCCTCCGTGGTGGCTGGTCCGAGCATACAAAGGAATACAAAGGAAGGAACAGACAGTAACAGTCCTACTGGGCCTAACTAGGCTGTCTGTGTGACTATACAACAGATACTATGAGTTGAGGCAAAAGGGCAGTAAGGGTCAGGGAAGGAGCACCATGCGGCACAGAGGAAGAAGCAGTCATAGAGAGTGATAGGAAAGGTTGGGAAAAAAAGAAAAAAACGTTACTCTGGCTGGTACTATGTAAAAATGAATGATGCAGGAGCGAAGTGTGATTGAAGGGTTGATGTGAGGTGCTTATCCAACCTGTCGTGTTGCTGTTTACTGTTTGTGCCGGAAAGAGTCCAAATGTTAACGATTCTATTAAAAAAAATGTTTAGCTTCGCCAGATCTGAATCGCTTACCAATGAGCTTGCAGCCATTGTTACGAGGTTGTGGCCATTACTACACGTGAGGTGAGTGAGACCAGCAGTTAGTCACGATAATGGTTATGACGCGACAACAACGAGGCCACGTGGGACTGTAAGGACAGTTTTCAGAGGCCACAGAGATGACTGGTCAGGTTCCCATCGGTGTTTCCTCATTGCTGATGCAGAGCCATTGTTCACTTACCACCAAATCATGGAAGCAGCCTTGAAAGCCTTGTAACTTCCATCACAGCTTGTTGAAAGGAGTTGAGGCAAGGTGCTGTTCTTCACCGCTTTGTTCTCTCGCAAGGACAGTTTCCAGAGGTCACAGAGGAAGTAAGAAAAAAAAAATAAATAAATAAATAAAGACTAGGAGAAAAAAAAAAAAAGACAAGGGCAAGATACAAACACGGTGGTTACTTAAGTTCTCTTGAGTGTTTTTTTCTCATTCATGAAGCAGAATCTGTAAATTAAACACTATGGGTTCTCTTTACCACTTCTCTGCTATTTGATGTGTTTCCCTTTATTACTTAACCATACCAAGGCATTGCTCCTTGCCCTACAGCCACCTCCACACATTCTACGGGCGTATACAGTAATTGCTAAATCTATTCTTTTAATTTTCTTTCTTTTTTTTTTCTTTCTTTCTTTTTTGTCGATTTTTATAAAGGTTCCGTTGCTTTTAGTGCTGGGAATTGTTGCATACGGCAGTGAAAGGGTTGAGCCATCGCTACATTTATGAGAAAACCTTTGAAAATTGTAGTAACGTCCGCTGGAGTCTCCTGGGCGGCTGAGGTAACGCTTGACAACATTTGATAACGCGGAACATGAGACCGGATTCCTAAACACTTCCGTGCCGCAACTCCACTACACTCAAAAGGCTCAAATTGAAGTGACAGGTTTTTAAGGGTGTTTTTACAGTTCTAGTGAGAGATTAACAAGATTTCTACATTATAAACAGGAAAAACTCTTGAGAACCCACCTAATCATCTCCGTGGCCTTGGAAAATAGTGGTGCCGAGAGAGCAAAGCGTTTGTGAACGAACACACGCTTTTAGTGGCAAAATTACGAGGGCGCCGCTGAGAAATGCCGTGAGTCAGGATCGAACTCGTAACCTTTAAATGAGGCGAGCACTTCACCACAGAGCCAACGGGGTATGGAGCTGCTTCCTGGCGTGTGTGTGTGTGTGTGTGTGTGTGTGTGTGTGTGTGTGTGTGTGTGTGTGTGTGTGTGTGTGTATGACCCGGATTTGTGAGTGCAGCTGAGTGGCGCCTAGGAAACATTGCTGCATCGGAGAAATGTGTGTGTGTGTGTGTGTGTGTGTGTGTGTGTGTGTGTGTGTGTGTGTGTGTGTGTGTGTGTGTGTGTGTGTGTGTGTGTGTGTGTGTGTGTGTGTGTGTGTGTGTGTGTGTGTGTGTGTGTGTGTGTGTGTGTGTGTGTGTGTGTGTGTGTGTGTGTGTGTGTGTGTGTGTGTGTGTGTGTGTGTGTGTGTGTGTGTGTGTGTGTGTGTGTGTGTGTGTGTGTGTGTGTGTGTGTGTGTGTGACCCGGATTTGAGTGCAGCAGAGTGATGCTTAAAAAACATTGCTGCGAAGGGGAAGTGTGTGTGTGTGTGTGTGTGTGTGTGTGTGTGTGTGTGTGTGTGTGTGTGTGTGTGTGTGTGTGTGTGTGTGTGTGTGTGTGTGTGTGTGTGTGTTCCGCCGTATTTGAGCACTGTTTATTTTTGTGTTCACGCTTTTCCACCTTCTTTTATTTATTTTTTTTTTAGTGTTTTTCTGGTTTGTTAGTGGAAACTTTTTTGACTTTTGGAAATGTATTGTTTTTCTTTTTTTTTTTTTTTTTGAGCGAGTGGTCATTTTGTGTTTTTTTTTTTCTGTTTGTTACTGAAACTTCTATATGCTTTTCCACTTTTTGGGGTCTTTTCGTCTTGCTTTGTTCGGGAAAATTATGTATGTAATATATTTTGTTTGTTTGTTTGTTTGTTTGTTACGGAAGAATATGTTTTTTTTTACCTATTTATTTATTTTTTTCCTTTTTTCTTTTTTATTTATTTATTTATTTTTTTGACAAGTGATAAAATATGATTGTATGTTTTGTCTTGCGCCTTTTTGACGAGTGGCAGTCTTGTGTTTTGCTCTGTTTGCTGAGGAAAATTTTATTAATTAAGTTAAGCCTCCTTTACACACACACACACACAAAAAAAAAAAAAAGAAATAGGAAACAAAAAAAAAACAAGGAGTATTTAGTCACTTATTTTCCTTTTTCTGGGGGGACGGTTGGAGGAGAAGAGAGAGAACATAAATAAGTTAGTTTTTTCTTTTATAACCATTGGCCAATATTCTTTACGTGGAGATATGTAAACAAAAACAGCTCTAGACAAAAAAGGAGCATTTTATCGTAATCTGCTTGCTTGTTTAGTAAGAATATTTATGATGTTACAGTTTTGTGCCTGGTGGGGGCTGCCTGATGGAGGGAGGGGCTTCCTGGTGGGGGGGCTGCCTGATAGGGGGGCTTGCCTGGTTCCTCGCAGACCACTCCCTCTACACCTTCCTCTACAAAGCCTCCTTCACGGTGTTCCTCAGGTGCGTGGCGAAGCGAGGTGGGGACGGAAAGGACGGGAGAGCAGGTGAGGGGATGGGAAGGGAAGGTGTGGGGGGGCTACAGTGAAGGGATTGGTGTTTGCACGTATTCTCTCTCTCTCTCTCTCTCTCTCTCTCTCTCTCTCTCTCTCTCTCTCTCTCTCTCTCTCTCTCTCTCTCTCTCTCTCTCTCTCTCTCTCTCTCTCTCTCTCTGACATAGTGACACCTTCATTGTTTCAGCATTACGCATGATAATGAAGACACAAAGACACAAGTGAGGAGGAAGGTGTTCGGTGAGCCACCCTGCTTGCGTGTGAGAGGAAAGGCAGGTCTGTGTTCCGTCACGTAAAACAAGAAGATAGGAGAGAAAAATACACTTGATGGGATGAAAGGAATGTTTGGTCATCTCTTCTGAGTATTCATGAAAGAAAAATAAAAAAAAAACATGTAAATTTCGTGAGTAAAATAAATAGATAAATAAATAAATAAATAAATAAAAATATGCAGGTGAGAAAATCATTTAGTTCAAATACAAATGAAACTTTTTTTTTTCGTAAGATTTGTTCATGCTTTTATTCATTTACTTATTTTTCAATTGCCTTAAAATTTTCGCTCGGTTCGTAATGTTTAATATTTTCTCATGCATCGGGAACGAATCCAGAAGTGAAAATTATTCCGTCCTTTTCTGCTTTATTTTATTTTTCCTAGCACTGCGTCAGGAGATGAAAGAAACATAAACACAGACACATGACGCAAAAAAACTGTATTTGATCAGCAGCTTGAAATGTGAATGAATGAAAGGGAAGCAGATCTACATTGCACCAGTAAATGAGGAAAATAATAATTAAAACAAACACACACACACACACACACACACACACACACACACACACACACACACACACACACACACACACACACACACACACACACACACACACACACACACACACACACACATGAGAGAACCGGTATTAAGCCAACAATTTTACATATGTATGACAGAAAAAAAACGTAGCTAAATTGCATCAACGAATAAAGGGAAAGCGTGCACACACACACACACACACACACACACACACACACACACACACACACTGGAAAAAAAAAAACAAAGCAAATCAACAGCACTGAATGAGGGAAAGCCAGGAAAGGCAGCTGTGTTGGCCGAATGAATGAACCACTTTGCTCTCTCACCACGACTATTTTCAAAGACCACAGAGATAACCAGCCGGGTTTTCAAGACTATTTATCATGTCAAAACTGTAGAAATCTCGTTAATCTGTCACTATAACACTAGAAACACCATTAAAACAGTCTTGGCGAGAGGGTACAGTGTTTTAGAATACCGCTCTTTATTGCCTCATGTCCACACGTGTAGGTGCAGGGGGCTGCTGGTGTTATGCAGAAGTGTGTGTTGTTATGCAGCGCAGAGGGAATGCCTTTTAGAAATGTATCAGGGCCAGTGCGTGACGCCTCCTACCCTGCCTGCCGCCCCTGATGCAGCGAGATAAGCAGGGAAGCGTGAACTATGGCGAGGAAAAGGTGTGTAAAGCAGGAAAGAGTATGTAGGAGAAAACAGCAGGGAATAATGAAAATATAGGAGGTAATATATCAAGAACGAACGGAATATAACAAGAAAAAACGAAATAAAAGCAGGGAAGAATGATATACAAGATAAAACAGAAGGCAAGAATGAACTGTAGGAGTAAACACGATTGAATAGGACAAAATACAGAAGGGAGCAAAACAAGAAAGAAAGGGACATAGGAGAAAGTACACGAAAGAAGGAAATATCACGAAAAAATAAAGCAAAACGGGAAAAAAAGAAGCATAGGAGAAAATACGTGAGGAAAGAACGAAATAAAGGAAGACATACAACAGGAAAGTAGAAAAAAAATATATACACGAAGAAAATAAACAAGAAAAAAAATAAATAAACGAAAAACAACGAGATATTGAAGAAAAATATAACATGAAAGATCGAAGCATAGGAGGAAAAATTAAATAAAGTTGGAAAAACAAGATACAACAAGAAAAAAAAGTAATAAGCTAAGAAAAAAATAACAAGGCATAAAAAAAGTTAAATATAGGGAGGAAGAATGAAATAAAGCAGGAAGGATGAAAAATAGACAAGGAAAGAAAAAAAAGATGAAAGAAAAGAATAAAGCAGAAAGAAACGAAATAAAACAAGGAAATCAAAATAAATAAATAAAAAAAACATTAAAATAAAGGTAGGAAAATAAATAAAGCGAGAATGAATGAAAAAACAGGAAAAAAAGAGGAAGGGTGCTAGCAGGAAAAAGTAAAATAAAGAAATAAAGAATGAACATAAAGCAAGGAAAAGCGAAATAAAGCGAGAAGGGATGAAAATAAAACAGGATAAGAGGAAATAAGGTCAGAAAGAACGAAATAAAGTAGGAAAAAACTAAATGAAATAAAAAAGAATGAAAATAAAGCAAGGAAAAAGCGAAACAAGGTTAAAAATACTGAAAAAGAAAGCGTTAAAGCGAAATAAAGTAAGAAATAATTAAAACAAATTAAGAAAACATGCAATTAAAGCTAGAAAAGTCTAAAAAAAAACAAGAGAAAGGGAAAATAAAGCAAGAAGGAAAGAA
Organism: Scylla paramamosain; assembly: GCF_035594125.1. Lineage (NCBI taxonomy): Eukaryota > Metazoa > Arthropoda > Malacostraca > Decapoda > Portunidae > Scylla > Scylla paramamosain. Next base: position 12,081,073 of record NC_087189.1, on the reverse strand, counting down.
ATTAAGGAGAAGAATAGCTAGAGGAAGAAGGAACGATATAAGCCAGGGAAAAGGGAAAATAAAGAAGTGAAAATAGAATAAGTGGATGAAAATAAATAGAATAAGTGGAAAAAAAGCAAAGTAAAGCCGGAAAGAAAAGGAGTACTCTTCGCTTTCGGATTCGTTTCCAATGCATAAGAAAAATATAGAAATTTATGAACCTGTGGGAATTTTGAATATAAATAAAGGAATAATGAAAAAAAAAACGAGAAAAAAACGGAAGTATTTAAAAGCGAAAGTGAACTTGTGAGATGAAAGGCAAAAATAAACAAGTGAATAACGAAAATATAGAAAACAAAAAAAAAAAAAAACTGGAAACGCAGGTGTACAAATGATAATACGTAAAATAAAAGAGATAGAGAAAATAAACTAATGAATTTACGATTACAAAAAAAAGAGGAAAATACAAGAGATGGAAGGAAAATAAGTGTTAAGTCACTGGAATACAGGAAAAAAAAGAAAAGAAAATATATTATGTAGAAATACTGATGTACAATGAAAAGAATGAACAATAATGAAACAGACAGAAGATTAACTAAAGAATATGCAAATTATGGATGAAAATACATGAGATAAAACACAAATAAAATAAAAGAGAACGTAAACTAATGAAAACTTAAAAAAGACGTGCAAATTCGCGCGATAAAATGTGGATAAAAAAAATAAAACAAAAAACGGAATTATAGAAAAATTGAAAAGTAAGTTAATTGAAATAAAAAAAAGTGAAAATGCGTAAAATATATAATATATATATTATATATATATATATATATATATATATATATATATATATATATATATATATATATATATATATATATATATATATATATATATATATATATATATATATATATATATATATATATATATATATATATATATATATATATATATATATATGTTACAGTCAATACCTGAATCCAGACAATTTGTAAAGTGACTTATTTTTTCAGGCAATTTGTGAACTGCCTGGTTAGGTTAGGTTAGGTTAGGTTAGGTTAGGTTAGGTTAGGTTAGGTTATAACCTAACCTAACCTAACCTAACCTAACCTAACCTAACCTAACCTAACCTAACCTAACCTAACCTAACCTAACCAAACCTAACCTAACCTAACCTAACCAGGCAGTTCACAAATTGCCTGAAAAAATAAGTCACTTTACAAATTGTCTGGATTCAGGTATTGACTGTATACATATATATATATATATATATATATATATATATATATATATATATATATATATATATATATATATATATATATATATATATATATATATATATATATATATATATATATATATATATATATATATATATATATATATATATATATATATATATACAAATACATAAAAATCTAAATTAAGTTAATGAAAATAGGAAAAATGAAAAAAATTAAAATAAACAACAAATAATAAATAAATAAATAAATAAATAAATAAACGTGTGAAAGATATAAAAAAATGGTAATATACAATGCTGAATCTTGCAAATATATTAAATGAATGAAGAAAGAACAGTAACAAACCTCTCTCTCTCTCTCTCTCTCTCTCTCTCTCTCTCTCTCTCTCTCTCTCTCTCTCTCTCTCTCTCTCTCTCTCTCTCTCTCTCTCTCTCTCTCTCTCTCTCTCACTCAGGTGTTCCTATCGACTCTTAATGATGTGCAGGACAGAGAGAGAGAGAGAGAGAGAGAGAGAGAGAGAGAGAGAGAGAGAGAGAGAGAGAGAGAGAGAGTGAGAGAGATAAAAAGTGAAATAAATAACAGAAAATAAAGAATAAGGAAAAGAAAAGGCGAAGGGATGTGGACAAGAATTAATACGAGAGAAAACAGAAGGACGAAAGAAACGAAATAAATAAAAGAAGGAAATAAAAAATAGAAAACGAAAAATAAGAGAGAGAAAAATACTCAATGGAAAAGACGATGAGATGTGAACAAGAACAAACACGATAAATAATAAAAAAAAAAACATATAAAAGAAAGGAAATTAAAGAAAGAGGAAGGAAGGAGAAAGGGCGCAGATAAGTTCAAAACATGTCTGGAACACGTTAGCTTCTGGTCTACGTGGCGACTTTCATTAGGGAACGTATCATCAAGTTAATTAAGATAAGGGAGATAAGATAGAGAGTGATAACCTGAGCACACACACACACACACACACACACACACACACACACACACACACACACACACACACACACACACACACACACACACACACACACACACACACACACACACACACACACACACACACACAAAACACACACACACACAGTAGATGCAAAAAGATGATGACCCACAAACAAGATCGAGAGGAAAGAGGAGTAGGAGGAGGAGGAGAAGGGAAATAGAAACACGAATAATAATAATAATAATAATAATAATAATAATAATAAGAAGAAGAAGAAGAAGAAGAAGAAGAAGAAGAAGAAGAAGAAGAAGAAAGACGAAGAAAACGAGAAAAAAAGAAGAGACGTACAGAAAAACGAAATAGAAAAAAAGAACTGCAACAACAACAACAACAACAACAACAACAACAACAACAACAACAAGTATAATGAAAAAAAATCTGATGGAATTAATTTTACAAGCAATAAATTGACCGCCATTCTTTCTGTCAGTTTGTAATTACGTACGTACACACACACACACACACACACACACACACACACACACACACACACACACACACACACACACACACACACACACACACACACACACACACACACACACACACACAGTACTGGCCTACATTCCTTCCCTTATGTATGGACCGCAGTATTGATCTGTGTATGTGTGAGTGTGTGTACGTGTATGATCGTGTGTGTGTGTGTGTGTGTGTGTGTGTGTGTGTGTGTGTGTGTGTGTGTGTGTGTGTGTGTGTGTGTTTCAAAGAAATAGGTCGCCCTTTATCCTTAGAGGGCAATGGAGGAACAGGAGGAGGGTGGGGAGAAGGAGGAGGAGGAGGAGGTGGGGAGGAGGAGGAGGAGGAGGGAGAGGAGGACAAGATAATAGGATGGACACAAGAGGAGGAAGAGAGGAAGGAGGAGGAGGGACTGGAGGGCCAGGTAGGGAAGAGGAGAGAGTGAGAGGGGGAGAGAGGACGAGGGGAAAAAAAAAGAGAGGAGAGGGAAAAAAAAAGTTGTCAGTGATGCTTTTACTCTTACCTTTCTTTAACTCCTCCTCCTCCTCCTCCTCCTCCTCCTCCTCCTCCTCCTCCTCCTCCTCCTACTCCTCCTCCCCGTGACGCCATCCATTGTTTATACTGTAATATAAAGGAAGAGAGAGAGAGAGAGAGAGAGAGAGAGAGAGAGAGAGAGAGAGAGAGAGAGAGAGAGAGAGAGAGAGAGAGAGAGAGAGAGAGAGAGAGAGAATAAAACTACTAAAATATTTCTTAAGGTTATTTGCTTACTTTCCTTATTTTCAAGATTTTTATTTTCCTGACCTATTCCTCTTTTTTCTTGTTTACTTTTTCAACTTTCTTTTTTGTTATTTTCTTTATAATTTTATCTTTTTTTATATAATTTTCTCTTTTTATTTTCTTTGTTTTTTCTTCAATATTATTTTTATTTTTTTCTATCTTGAATTTTTCTCTACTTTTATATTTTTTTTTCTTTTTCTCTTCCTTTCTTTAAAATTTCCAACTTTTTACTATTTTCTTTCATTTTCTTGTTCTTTCCTTTAATTTTCCTTACTTTCCTCCAAGATTTGCCGTGATTGGCTCTTGAGGTTCTGTCTTTATGCTACCCGTGTGCTGATTGGCTGCTCGAGAAGCCTTCTTTGACCTGATTGGCTGCTCGGTTTTTACCCTCCAAGGCATATCTATAACCTTCTGATTGCCTTTCTCTCTCTCTCTCTCTCTCTCTCTCTCTCTCTCTCTCTCTCTCTCTCTCTCTCTCTCTCTCTCTCTCTCTCTCTCTCTCTCTCTCTCTCTCCCTGCCTCCCACACACTTGAGGGAACCAATGAGAAGGCCCCACACTGTTAGCCAGCCAATGACAGACTCGCTTACAACTCAGGTAGCCAGTCATAGACCTGCTCCCTCCCACAAGTGTTTCTATCGACTCCCATTGATGCGTGGGACAGTTGGTGGTCAAAGAGAGAGAGAGAGAGAGAGAGAGAGAGAGAGAGAGAGAGAGAGAGAGAGAGAGAGAGAGAGAGAGAGAGAGAGAGAATTTTTTTGTCATTGTTGTTTATTAGCTTAGTGTCTAATTAAAAAAAAGTCTTAGGAACAGTAAGGTCAGAGATTAAGGTCACAAACAAAGCAAATATTGAGGTAAAAAAGTAAAGTCACAAAATTAAAGGTCAGAAATTAAATCAGAAATTAAAGTAAAAAGAAAAAAAAAAGATCATGGTAAAAATTTATGTGAAAAGTTGGTCACATATTACAGGTTAGGAATGAAGGTCACAAAAAGGTCACTAATTAAGGTAAAAAAGGTCACAAAAAATTAGGGTCACAAAAAAAAATCAGTAATTAAGTCACAAAAGGTCATGAAATGGTCACTAATGATGATCACAAAATGTCACAGAAAGGTGGCAAAAAGATAATTAATTAGGTCAAAAAAGGTCAGGAATGAAGGTCACAAAAATGTGGCAATAAAGGTCACCAATTAAGGTAAAAAAAGATCACAAAAAGCTCACTATGGTAGGTAAAAAAATGTCACTAAAAGGTTATTAAGGTCAGAAAAGTTACTAATTAATGTCACAAAAGTCACTAATCAAGGTCACAGAAGATTAGAAAAGGTCACTTATTAAGGTCACGCAATAAGGTCTCTAAGGCTTACTAATTAAGGTCACAAAAGATAACTAATTAAGCCCACAAGAGGTCACTGATTGAGGCCATAAGAGGTCATTGATTAAGGTCACAAAAAGGTCACTAATTAAGGTCACAAAACGTCACAAATTAATGTCAAAATGTCACTAATTAAGGTACAAAAGGTAACTAATTAAAGTCAAAAGGTCACATTAAGGTCACAAAAATGTCAGGAATGAAGGTCACAAAAAGGTCAAACAAGTAATAAAAAGGTCACAAAAAGAAAAAAAAAAAAAAGGCCACTAATTAAGGTTATAAAAATGTCAAAAAAAAAGGTCAATGGTTAAGGTTACTATAAGGTCACTAAGTAAGGTCACTAATTAAGGTTACAAGAGGTCACTAATTAAAGTCACTGCTTAAGGTCACAAAATGATCACTAATTAAGGTCACAATAAGGTCACTAATTAAGGTCACAATAAGGTCACTAATTAAGGCTACAAAAGTCACTAATTAAGGTCACAGAAGATTACAGAAGGTCATTTATTAAGGTCACGCAATAAGGTCTCTAAGGCTCACTAATTAAGCGGCAGACTAAGAACTCAAGGTCAAGTTACAAGTTAAGATCATAGTTAAATTTTCTTTATTTTGTCTCTTAGCCTTATAAGTCTGTTTCCTTTCTTATTTTTTTCTTTTTTCTCCTTTCTTTCTTCATCCTTTCTTTTCTTCCTTCTTGACCTCACCACTTCCTCTTTACACCACTCAGACCAGGATCCCAAATAAACATGAACAAAAAGGTCACGTCAAATATCACGCTGCATAACCTTACAATATTTCATCTACTCCCACGCACTGAGCCCTGTATTCAGAAACTCTGCTCTCTTTCCGCTGCTATTTTCAAAGGCCAAGGAGTTGATCAGTCGCGTTTTCAAGTGTTTCTGGTGTAAGTAATGTAGAAATCTTACCAGTCTGTCACTAGAGCCATGAAAACACTTAAAAACCAGTGTCACTTCAACAACAGTCGTTTGAAATGTGGTGGGCTCCATTACGAAACGGTCTATTCTCCCACCGCTGCTGTTAACAAAGACCACGGAGATGATCAGCTGGGTTCTCAAGAGTGTTTCTGCTGTAAATAATGTAGAAATATTGTCACTGTCTCTAGAAATATAAAAAAAAACATCCTTGGAAACCCTTGTCACTTCAACTAGAGCATTTTCGAAACAAGTAGAGTTACGGCGTAAAAATGTTTCAGAATATAAGTACTTTTAGCTTTCCTGTGCAATCGATGTACTTCACTTCACCTTTCATGTCTATCCTATTTACGTTTCCCTTAGACTGTTGTGTCCAAGGGTTAGGTCACGCCCCCGCGCTTTCAGTTCCTCGTGGGGTCTTGA
>NC_087189.1:12057381-12072381 GCF_035594125.1 Scylla paramamosain | reverse complement strand
ACACAAAAACCAGGCAAACAAACACACACACACATGACACACACACCTGAAATACCTCACAGGTGTGTATTTTTTTCCCAAACAAGCCAGCATGTGACTTGGGAGGAGGAGGAGGAGGAGGAGGAGGAGGAGGAGGAGGAGGAGGAGGAGGGTAGGCAGGTAGGTATATACTCACATAGATAGGGAAGGAGGAGGAGGAGGAGGAGGAGGAAAAAATGAGACCAAGAAGATTACGTTAGAAGGAAGGGGAAGAGAGGGAGGGGAGAGGAAGGGAGAGGGGAGAGAGGTACATAAGGGGAGGCTAGATTTGTGAGAAGAGAAGTGGAAAAATAATGGTTGTTATTGAAGAAAGGACAAAGTAAGGGAGAAAAGAAAAGGAAGAGGAGGAGGAAGATAGAAAGGTAAGCAAAGGAGAAAGAAAAAAATAGGGTGGAGGGATGACAAAGGAGAAAAAGATAAGGAAAAGACGAGAAAAGGGAAAGGAGAAAATGATTGGGAAGAAAACGAAGAGGAGGAGGAGGAGGAGGAGGAAGGAACGAGAAAAAAAAGGGAAAAAAAGATTGTGGAGGGATGAAAAAATGAGAAAAATAAACGAAAAAAAATGAGAAAGGAGAAGGGAAACTATAACAACAAGGATGTAGAAAAGAGGTGAAGGATAGGAAGAGAAAAAAAATCAAGGAAAAGAGGAAAAAAGCGAAAGAAGGTGGTAATAACAATAATGTAGAAGAAAACAAAAAAAAAAAAAAAACAGTGATAGAAATGACGATGATGACTCAGATATAAATAATGGTGAGGAGAGAGGGAAGAAGAGAAGGACAAAGAGGAGGATGACAAGACACGTGACAGGAGGGAAAGACGGACAGATGTAAACTAAGAAAGGATCCAAAGAAAAACGAGAAGGAATTGAAACGTGGCGGTAACAAAAGAAGGGGATTAGAGAGAAGGAAAAAAAAAAAAAAAAAAGCTGGAGATGAACACAAAGGAGGAAAAAGAAGAGAAGGGACGTGAAGGGAAAGGTGACAGCAGATGGAATTAGAGATGTAAACAAGAATGTAGGGAAAAAAGATAAAACGTTGAAAATATCGAGAAAAAAAGGATTATAGACAAAATAAAACTGGAGACGAAAGCGAAGGAAAAAGAAAGAAAGAAAGAAGGAAAGAGCAAAGATGAAAGAAGATGGGATTAGAGAAGAAATGTAAACTAGGACTTGAAGAAAAGATAGAACACGGAAAAATATGAAGATAAAGGAAGAGATGAGAGAAATTATATGACTTGGAGAAAAATATAAAGAAAAAGAGAAGGAAAGTAAAGAAAAACATAACAGGAGACGAAAGTAAAGTAAAATATGAGGAAAAAAAACAAGTATGAAAGTCACAAATGAGAAAAAAAAAGAATGAAAACAAAAATATAGAAATAAACCAAACTAAAAGCAACAAAAGACTGGAAATAGAGAATGCAAAGAAAGGAAAGGAAAATAAAGGAAACAGGAGATAGAATAGGGAAATGAAGGGAAATGCGAAAGCAAGAAAAGAAGAGATTAGAAAAGAATGCAAAGACAAAAAAAAAGAGAAGGAAAATAAAGATACAGATGACAGAAGGTGGAATTAGAGAAGGTATATAAACAAAAATATGAAAAAAAAAAGAAAGGCAGGGAAGGAAGATGGGAAGGAAACAAATAAAGAATGGAAAGATAAAAAGAAAAAGGAGGAGGAAAGTAAAGATGAAAAGTAACAAGGTGAAATTAGAAAACAAACTTGAACTAAAAACAAATGAAGAAAAAGAAAATGCAGGCAAATATGAAGGTAACAGGAAAAAAATGCAAAAAAAAAAAGGAAAAGAAAAGATAAAAATGACAAAAGGTAGAATTAGACAACAAATGTAAACTAGAACGTGAAGGAAAAAGAGAGAGAGAGAGAGAGAGAGAGAGAGAGAGAGAGAGAGAGAGAGAGAGAGAGAGAGAGAGAGAGAGAGAGAGAGAGTAAACAAAAATAACAGGAGACAGAATTAGCCAACAAATATAAAACCAAAATATGAAGAAAAAAATAGAGAGAGGAAGTGAGGAAAAGGAATAAAGGTGAAGCCGGCACGTGATTGGATTTTGGGACAGGTGTGCGTAAGGTAACACCAACCAACAGCAGGCAGTGTGTCTTACCTGTCTGAAGTTTTGGGTGCAAGACAGGAACAAGATGTAACAGTTGAAGCAGATCCCCAAGAGGGTGGCTGTGAGGAGCAGGGCTGCCACCACGGGCATGACACACACTACCCACTCTTGCTCTCTCCTCTTCTCTTCCTCTTGTGTCCTCTTGGGGCTTGTTTCCCTCCCTTACCCTCGCTGTCTCTTCCTTCCTCACTCGATCACTACTATTTCTCCGCCTCTCGATTTCTGCTTGTGTTTAGTTTGTGTCTGTCTTCTCTCTCTCTCTCTCTCTCTCTCTCTCTCTCTCTCTCTCTCTCTCTCTCTCTCTCTCTCTCTCTCTCTCTCTCTCTCTCTCTCTCTCTCTCTCTCTCTCTCTTCTAGTTAGTTTTTGTGTTTTGTTTTGTTTTTTTCTTATTCTCTTTTTGTGTTTCTCGTTCTTTCTTTTTTTTGTGCCGTATCGCTTCGTCTACCTCATTCTCTTTACTTTATTTTGTTGTTTTCTTTATTTGATTTATTAATTGGCTTTTCTTGTTTGTCGTGTTATCCTTTCATCTCTTTTTTTTTCTTCACGGTTTTAAAAATTTTCCTCACTTTTACATTTTCTTTCCCTCTCTAAATTTGTCCTTCAGTTCTTTTCTCTTTCGTCCTTTTTTTCACTTTTATTCTCTTTTCATTTACTTGTGCTTCATACAGATTGTCTTTTCTCTATTTTTTTTCTCAAATTTCTTGATTTGACTTTCAATCTTTACGTGTTCGTCTCTCAGTTTCATTTCTTTCCCTTCACTCAAGTTTATTTATATTTTGACTCTCGCTTCATTGACATTTTCCTTCCATTTTTTTTTTCAACAGTGATATTTAATTTTCACATCTGTATCATATTCCAGCTCCTACACTCTTATTTCCCACATTTTCCCATCTGTTTAAATATTTCCAAATCTCTGCCTCATTTCAGTGATGTATATACCCGACACAGTCTCCTTTATCATTGTCTCTCACCTTCTTCGTATACAGAAAACGTGCGGTAAAGAGATTTCGTAAAGACCAGCTTAGGAATACGAGAGAAGGAGAAACGGGAGGCCTAAATCTCTATAGGCCTCGGTGCACAGAGAAATCGCCTTTGCAATGGAATGGAAAGTCAGAGGTTACAAAAGGAGGGGGAAAAGGAAATGGGGGAAAACGAGTTCTCCTTTTTCCTGGGTTTTGTGAAGGGGGAGAGGAATGGGGAGCTGGTTTACTCTGGCTTATGTCTGTAAGGAGATTTGTTGCAGCCTCAGATTTTAATGACCTGGTTTGTTTGTGTTGGTTTCCTTGGCAGCGTTTTGGTGTGAACTGTGGAGGTGTACCGTATGGGAGCAGGAGGGTGTAGGGGCGTGTATGGGTGTACATGTGTGGGTGTATGTTGTGTGTACGTGTGTATATGTTGAGTGTGTTTGAAGCATTTACGTAAAGTTTGTGTATACCTAATAATGTATGGAAGGTGGAAGGTGTAGAAATATGAGTGTATTTAGGTGTATGTTGTATGTATCTGTGTATGAATGTGTATGAGTGTATTTGAGCTGTTTACGTAAGTTGTATGTGTATTTGAAGATGTGTATGTTTGAGTTCACTAGGGTACATGAACCGTAAAGAATGTGTGTGTGTGTGTGTCTGTGTGTGTGTGTGTGTGTGTGTGTGTGTGTGTGTGTGTGTGTGTGTGTGTGTGTGTGTGTGTGTAAGGCCTTGAAGAGAATGTGCTTTTCCTGTTGTTTGTTTGTTGATTCCTTTTCCTTCGTTCGTTTGTTTTTCTTTCTCTCCTTCTCTTTCCTTCAATTTATCTTTCGCTTTCTCTTTCTCACTTCCTCTGTGTTTTCATTGTCCATTGTTTTCTCTCCTCCTCTCTCTTCTCTCTCTTCTCTCTCTTTTCTCTCCTTTCCTCCTTAGTGTGTTCTCTCTCCTCCATTATCTCCTCATTTAGTGTTTCCTTCTTGTGTTTCTCCGTCATTCCAAAACCTGGAAAGAGAGAAATAATAATGATAATAATAATAATAATAATAATAATAATAATAATAATAATAATAATAATAATAATAATAGGAAAAAATGTGCCGCTCAGTTTATAAATACGAACACACACACACACACACACACACACACACACACACACAGAGAGAGAGAGAGAGAGAGAGAGAGAGAGAGAGAGAGAGAGAGAGAGAGAGAGAGAGAGAGAGAGAGAGAGACGTACCTTCGAAAATCTACCCAGTATTATAATAACAAAGTGGAAAAAAAGGAGGGAAAAAAAGGAAAAAAAATCACAAAAGTTTCCTGCCAAAAAGGTCAGTCAATTTGATGGTCTGTCAGTCACTCCTGTTGACGCGGAAGTCTCTCTCTCTCTCTCTCTCTCTCTCTCTCTCTCTCTCTCTCTCTCTCTCTCTCTCTCTCTCTCTCTCTCTCTCTCTCTCTCTCTCTCTCTCTCTCTCTCTCATATCCTTTATCTACCTCATCCCTTCCTCTTTCCACTCTCTTCCTGTCTTTTTCCTCTTCCCTCTCCTTTCCTTCCTGTTCCCTCGTTCTTCTTATCTTTCTTAAACTTTTTCTCTTTTCCTTCTTTTCCTTTCTTTTTTACCTTTCCTTCGTTTCCTTTTGTGTTATTCCTTATTTTCCTTTTCTTTACCCTTTCCTATCATTTATCTCTCTTATCCCATCCTCTTTCCCTTATTTACTTCTTTTTTTCCCTCTTCTCTTTCTCTTCTCTTCCATTTCCTCTCCCTCTCTCATATCTATCGGTTTTATCCCTTCCTCTTTCCTCTATCATCCTCTCTTTTTCCTCTACTGTTTCCTCTCCTTCCTGTTCCCTTTATTCTTCTTCCCTCTCCCTCTCCCTCTCCTTCCCGCTCTGTCATATCCATTGTGCTTCCTTCATCTTTTCCTCACATTCAGTATATTTCATTTCAGAGTACGAGTATATATACGTACATGTGTTGGTGGTCATTTGTCTCCAGGGAAAAAAACAGTGACATTGTGTAGACGGAGGGAATGTTATCAGGCATCTCTCTCTCTCTCTCTCTCTCTCTCTCTCTCTCTCTCTCTCTCTCTCTCTCTCTCTCTCTCTCTCTCTCTCTCTCTCTCTCTCTCTCTGCGTGAATTGTCTTTAAATATTCAACATTCGCAGTAGCACACACACACACACACACACACACACACACACACACACACACACACACACACACACACACACACACACACACACACACACATGGAATTACCCGCCATCAGTATCCTGCCAGTAATCCAAACACTATAGAAATGACCCATAAATGTTTGACGTTCGATAAAGGAAAGGAAAAGAAAGAAAAGAAAGAAAGAGAGGGAAAAGTGTTAATCCTTGTACAAACACGTGATCCATTGATTTTTTTCCTTTCTTTTTTTTTTTTTTTGTCGTGTTTTTGTTACATATTTAAACTGTCACGTGTGTGTGTGTGTGTGTGTGTGTGTGTGTGTGTGTGTGTGTGTGTGTGTGTGTGTGTGTGTGTGTGTGTGTGTGTGTCCAATTATTTTATGCATTTTTAAAGAGTTAAATACCAAGCCCTTAGCGAAGCCTTGTTTTATTTGCTTGTGTGTGTGTTTGTCTGTTTGTCTGTCTGTCCGTCTGTCTGTGCGTTTGGATGTCCGAGTTTTCTTGAAGTCTTTCTCTTCTTTGTCTTTCTGCGTACTTCTTTCTCTCTGTGTCTGTGTGTCTGTCTGTGTGTCTGTCTGTGTGTCTGTCTGTATATCTATCTGTCTATCGTTCTTTAATCCTTGTGTGTGTGTATGTGTGTGTGTTTGTGTGTGTGAGAGTGAGTGAGGTTTGTTCGTCTCTCTCTCTCTCTCTCTCTCTCTCTCTCTCTCTCTCTCTCTCTCTCTCTCTCTCTCTCTCTCTCTCTCTCTCTCTCTCTCTCTCTCTCTCTCTTCCATGTATATAAAACAGGCAATTTACGTTTTAATGAATAAGGGAAGTGAATTACTGTGTTTCTCTCTCTCTCTCTCTCTCTCTCTCTCTCTCTCTCTCTCTCTCTCTCTCTCTCTCTCTCTCTCTCTCTCTCTCTCTCTCTCTCTCTCTCTCTGTGTGTGTCTCTCATCTTTATCAAATACAAATCTCTCTTTCACGCAGATAACTTTAATACAAAAATACTTCAGTTGGTCATGGCTATTAATTCATTTCTTCGTTTTCTTTCATTTTTCTCTCTCGGATTTAATTTGCAGGTGTTTGTCGAGATTATTTCCGTTTCCAATACAACGATATAAGTTTTTTTGTTTTTTTTTTTGCAATGGTTTTTATTTTCAGCCTGTCGGTGTATTTGTTTTAGCAGTTTATCTCATTTATTCCTTTTATTCATATCTCGTTTGCTTATTCCCTTTTATTTATTTTCCCTTATTTAATTCCTTTATTCTTTGACCTTTATTTGTTTTCCCTTTATTTTTCCACTTTATTTATTGACTTTATTTGTTTTCCTTGTGTATTTTCTTTCATTCATTCCATTTATTTATTCCTTTTTATTTATTCTCCTTGTTCATTCACCATTTAGTTATCCTCTTTATTCTTTCCCTTCATCTCCTTTGTCTATTCCCTTTATTCCTTCCCTTTATTCCCTGTATTTATTTCCCTTATTCCCTTTATTTATTCGCCATTCTTCCAGTTTCATACATACGTCCATGCTTTATGAAAATAATACATTAGTTTGGTTCACGAGCTTAAGTTTGTATGGTAATTCTGTTTATGTCACCTTACACTCCATTATAAGCCATTGTTTTAGTGTGTGTGTGTGTGTGTGTGTATGTGTATTTAACCCTATATTGTTAAGTATTACAGTAATTAAAGACGGGATAAGGAAAGAAGAGAAGTAAGAAAAAAAGTAAGAAGAAACAAGAAACAAAGAACATTCCGGTGTCTGTGTGTGTGTGTGTGTGTGTGTGTGTGTGTGTGTGTGTGTGTGTGTGTGTGTGTGTGTGTAACAGATGTCAGTTTAAGTGGATAAACAAGAGGGTAATATTTAGGACAGGTGAATGAGCCGTAATAGGTAACAGAAAGCCAGGTGGGTAGGCCAGGTGAGCTAGACAGGTGTGTGGATAAGCCAGCTTGATGGGCCACTTAAGTAAATAATTACATAAGACAAGTAAATAAGGTAGGCCATTGAATTTAGTTACGTAATATAAGTAACTGAAACCTGAAGAATAAGAAAGGTAAGCCAGATCAACAGATTAATTAGGTTTGGTTGGGTTAGGTCAGGTTTTGGTTAAGTTAGGATACGTTAGGTTAGGTTAAGCTGAGTTAGGTCAGGTTAGGTTAAGTTAGGTTAGGTTAGGTCTGTTCAATTAGCATTATTATTTACTACACACACACACACACACACACACACACACACACACACACACACACACACACACACACACACACACACACACACACACACACACACACACACACACACACACACACACACTTCTTTATTCTATTCTGTAGCTATAAACTATAAGAAGACACGTGGAGAAAGATAACAATGAGGAGGAGGAGAAGGAAGAGGAGGAGGAGGAGGAGCAGAAGGAAGATGAAGAAAGTATGAGGTAATAAAGAAAGTAAGGAAGCGTAAAGAGAGAAGAAAAAACGAGAAGAGAGAAAAATAGAAAAACATAGAAGTAAAAATAAAGTAGGAGGAGGAAGAGGAGGAGGAGGAGGAGGAGGAGGAGGAGGAGGAGGAGGAGGAGGAGGAGGAGGAGGAGGAGGAGGAGGAATACAAAGGAATACAAAGAAAAGCCAAACAACAACAGATCTTTTGGTCTTTGCAAGGCTGTTTGGTAACTACTTCTAACTAGCTACAGGGAAGAGAGACAGGACAGCATAGCAGAAGGCTCCTCCCCACCCACCACTCCCTCCAGCTTTGCGCTGGCATGGAAATAGTTGGGAAAAGTACCATGCAGTATGGAAAAACTGACATGGAATTTTCATAGGAAAGGATGAAAGGAAGTTGTACTATTCACCCTAAGGTGAACTCTATACGCCTATTTGAAAATTAACACAATTTATAATAATACTGGTGTCTGTAAAGTAAAAGAGTTTATTAGTGAATTTAGTAATTATTCGGACAAGAAGAGAGCTTGTTGGGGATTTGCTTTTAAATATTTGTCTATTTTATTTTTGAATGATTCAATAGAATTACTGTTTACGGTTTCTGCAGGAAGTTTATTCCATATATTTACTATACGATTAAAGAAAAAAAAGTTTGGCCTCGAGGGATTTAAAACGTTTGGGTACAATCTTGAATCCATTATTTCTTTTTAGGTTAGAATGATCAATGGTAAAATATTTATTTCCATCAGTGTTACTATATCCTTTAAAATTTTTTAACTCTTCAATTAGGTCTCCTCTTATCCTGCGCTTTGTTAATCTAAATAGGTTTAGTTCTTCCAGTTGTTCTTCATACGGCTTACTGCGTAATCTTGGAATCATCTTAGTGACTCTGCGCTGTATCTTTTCTAGTTTTAAATGTCTTTTGTAATACAGTGACCAGAACTGCACACAGTATTCTAGAAGAGGAGGAGGAGGAGGAGGAGAAGGAGGAGGAGGAAAAACTGAGAATAGGTAGAATAAAGAGATGGGGGAAGAATAGAACGGCAGAGGAAAAAGTGGAGATAATAAGGAAAAACAGGTAAAAATACCTGTTTCTATTTGTAAATAAATCAGAGAGAGAGAGAGAGAGAGAGAGAGAGAGAGAGAGAGAGAGAGAGAGAGAGAGAGAGAGAGAGGAAATCAGTGTAACAAAAAAGTAAATAGACACGAATAAGAAAGAAAAGGAAGGAAAGATGAAACAACAAACAGATAATGGAAAGGAAAGAAAAAGAAAAACAACGGAAAGAACCTGAAAAAACGAAGAGAGAGAGAGAGAGAGAGAGAGAGAGAGAGAGAGAGAGAGAGAGAGAGAGAGAGAGAGAGATCTGCGATACCCTGAACCTCATTAATTCCCAAACGAGTCACGCGCCACACCAAGCATATCAACAAAAGTCACAGGGAGACTCGCCTTGGCAAACACCACCGCCCTTCCTCCCTAATATTTACCCGCGATAGGCAGTGGACAGGGAACAGGGGAGCTCCGGCCGGGGTCTCCAAACACTGGATTATATAGGGGAGGTCAGCGCCATCTATTGTTGAAATGTGAAGGTGGTGTGACGTGTGTGTTAGAAATTACTGTATTTTTTATTAATAGTGTTAACAGGATGTGTATTAAGTATTGTATTTGTGTGTGAAATTATTCTCTCTCTCTCTCTCTCTCTCTCTCTCTCTCTCTCTCTCTCTCTCTCTCTCTCTCTCTCTCTCTCTCTCTCTCTCTGGTGCTTCAGTAATTAAATTAAACGTTGATTTTTTTTGTGTGTATATGTGTGTGTGTGTGTGTGTGTGTGTGTGTGTGTGTGTGTGTGTGTGTGTGTGTGTGTGTGTGTGTGTATTACACAAAATCGTTTATTTCTGTGTAACGAGAAGTTTTTCGTGGAAACTGAACCCCGCAAATTATTTCTTTTTTTTTTTAGGCCTGCGGGAAGATTCTCTCTCTCTCTCTCTCTCTCTCTCTCTCTCTCTCTCTCTCTCTCTCTCTCTCTCTCTCTCTCTCTCTCGGCCACATCTACCTGTCTACACGTCTGTCATTGAGTTATTTTTGTTCTCTTTCTCTCAAACTGTTATAATTGGACTGTCCATCCTGTATACTCTCTCTCTCTCTCTCTCTCTCTCTCTCTCTCTCTCTCTCTCTCTCTCTCTCTCTCTCTCTCTCTCTCTCTCTCTCTCTCTCTCTCTCTCTTTGGTCTGAGGAAGGAAAATTGTTCAGTGCAACCTGTGGAAAATGGAAGAGAGAGAGAGAGAGAGAGAGAGAGAGAGAGAGAGAGAGAGAGAGAGACTGGCTGTCACTGGCGCACTCAAGTGGAAGTCGTCATAACGGATAAAGAAAGTAAGCTAGGGAAGGTATAGATTCTCTCTCTCTCTCCCCTCTCTCTCTCTCTCTCTCTCTCTCTCTCTCTCTCTCTCTCTCTCTCTCTCTCTTGAAATACATTTGTATCCGTGATGAAATGCTATAAACAGTCAAACAATCAGAGAGAGAGAGAGAGAGAGAGAGAGAGAGAGAGAGAGAGAGAGAGAGAGAGAGAGAGAGAGAGAACAGGGAGAAATGAATGGCACAGAGCAAACTTCTCCTCCTCCTCCTCCTCCTCCTCCTCCTCCTCCTCCTCCTCCTCCTCCTCCTCCTCCTCCTCCTCCTCTTCCTCCTCTCTCTTGTCAATATATCTTAACAAACATCAGGTTAATAGACAGGAGGGAGATTATGGGAGAGGAGGGAGAGGAGGGAGGGAGGGAGAGTCAACATGGAGGAGAGGGACACTTGAGGTGGGAGAGAGAGAGAGAGAGAGAGAGAGAGAGAGAGAGAGAGAGAGAGAGAGAGAGAGAGAGAGAGAGAGAGAGAGAGAGAGAGAGAGATTAGTTTAATATGCCCATGTTTGAAATTTATGGGTTACCTTGTGTACGTAAATTAAACACGTACACACACACACACACACACACACACACACACACACACACACACACACACACACACACACACACACACACACACACACACACACACACACACACACACACACACACACACACACACACACACACACACACACATACTAAACTCTAACATCAAGTAAAAAATAACGTACATGCTGTGTGCGTATATAAAACAGACACCAACAAGTTTACGTACACAAGTCCTTAGCATTGGTAAGGCAGGGCTAAATATACGTACATGTCTTGAAAAAAACGTACATAAAGTTAATGAGAGTCTACATATCTGGGTCAAAAAACGCACATAGTTTCACACACACACACACACACACACACACACACACACACACACACACACACACACACACACACACACACACACACACACACACACACACACACACACACACACACACACACACACACACACACGTACATGAAATACCTACACAGCCTAAAGGTGAATATGTAAATAAAAAGAAACGTACATGTTATATTTGACTTTCATGACCTTCCTTGCCTCCTCCTCCTCCTCCTCCTCCTCCTCCTCCTCCTCCTCCTCCTCCTCCTGTCGTTTCTCTTGGGATTTTATTCAGATTTATTTTTTCTCCTTATCCCTCTTCCTCTATCTACTTCATTCCTCCTCCTCCTCCTCCTCCTCCTCCTCCTAGTAACATTGATGCACATAATTATTTTACCATTGATCATTCTAACCTAACAAGAAATAATGGATTCAAGATTATACCCAAACGTTTTAAATCCCACGAGGCCAAACATTTCTTCTTTAATCGTATAGTAAATATATGGAATAAACTTCCTGCCGAAATTGTAAACAGCAGTACTATTGAATCATTCAAAAATAAAATAGACAAATATTTAAAAGCAAATCCCCAACAAGCTCTCTTCTTGTCCGAATAATTACTAAATTCACTATTTAAACTCTTATTCAACAGTTTTAATATAACTTGTATTAACTTTCAGATAGGCGTATAGAGTTCACCGTAGGGTGAATAGTAGAACTTCCTTTCATCCTTTCCTATGAAAATTTCCATGTCAGTTTTTCCATACTGCATGGTACTTTTCCCAACTATTTCCATGCCAGCGCAAGCTGGAGGGAGTGGTGGGTGGGGAGGAGCCTTCTGCTATGCTGTCCTGTCTCTCTTCACTGTAGCTAGTTAGAAGTAGTTACCAAACAGCCTTGCAAGGACCAAAAGGTTTGTTGCTGTTTGGCTTTCCTTTGTATTCCTTTGTATTCCTTTGTATTCCTCCTCCTCCTCACATCGCTGCACTTTCCTTCCCTTTTCTGTCTCTTTTTCTCTTTCCCCCTGTTCCATCCTTCCTTCTTTTCCTCTTCCTCTTCTTTGCTCACACATCTATTCTTCCTCTTCCGTTTTTCTCTCTCCCTCCCTCCTCTCCTACTCTCTACTCTTACTTTTCTTTTCCTCTTCCTTTTATCTCCTTTCCTTTGGTCCTACGCGTTCTCCTCTTCCTCTTTTCTGCCTCACAGCAATCTGAAATTCCTCTTCCTTCTCCTCGTCCTCCTCCTCCTCCTCCTCCTCCTCCTCCTCCTCCTCCTGGTTTTCTTTGGATTTACTTTTGACTTGAATATTTTTACTTTTTTTCATTTTACTCGTAAGTAGATTTCTTTTTTTTTTATTTTTCCATTTCCTCTTTTCTTGTTTCTTCTCTTTTTCTTTCTTGTCATATTTTCATTGTTTTTTTTTTTTTTACTGATGATTGACGATTATTATGTAATGTTTTGTTGGTCTCTCTCTCTCTCTCTCTCTCTCTCTCTCTCTCTCTCTCTCTCTCTCTCTCTCTCTCTCTCTCTCTCTCTCTCTCTCTCTCTCTCTCTCTCTCTCTCTCTCCACTCAATATGACCATTTTGCTTCTCCTCCTCCTCCTCCTCTTCCTCCTCCTCCTCCTCCTCCTCCCTCAGCCAGGTTCGGGTGGAGGGATGGGTTGGTGGGGAGGAGCCTTCTGCTGTACTATCCTGTATCTCACTAACAGCGTAATTATCCAAACAGCTTGGTAAGGACCTCAGTGTCTGCTGCTGTTTGGATTTCCTTTGTATTCTTTGTATTGCTCCTCCTGTTCGTTCTCCTCCTGCTGCTCCTCCCCGTGATAGGTTAGAGGTTTTGATGCCATCGCTGAGGGCCTCGCCTGGAAGATAACTGGTGTTGCTGACCGTACTAACCTAACGAGGAAAGTAACAATCGCTGACTGCTTAGCCACTTGGTCAGACGAGTGGCAGGTAAGATTCTGTGTTGATAATGTAAAGTGTTGCACCTAGCGAGTAACAATGATCGTGTTAATTACTCAGTGAACGGCTCAGAGCTTCTCAGAATCAACGAAGAGAAAGACTCAAGAGTAACGGTTGCCTCAGACCTCAAGCCAAGTAAACATTGCTCAGTTGTTAAGACCGTGAATAAACTGGTTGGGTTTACTGGGAGGACCTTTGAACTCAAGTCGGAAAGAGTAATTCTCACTTTGTTAAATATACTTGTCTGACCTCACCTTGAATACTCCCTTCAGGTCTGGTCACCTTATCACAGGAAAGACAGACAAGCTGGAGAGAGTACAAGGAAAAGTTACCAAGATGATTCCAAGACTGCGTAACAAACCTTACGAGGAACATTTGAGGAAGCTTCACTTGTTCAGCTTAGAGAAACGTTAGGATGAGAGGAGCTTTAATGGAGCTTTTCAAAATGTTTCGCGGCTTTGATAAGTTCATATTAAAAACTGGAAAACTATGTTATGATTGAGCTAATACCACTCGTAGGCTATAACATCACAGGTAAGCGATTCAGGTATGACTAGATAAACACTTTCTTTAATAGAATCGTGAACATTTGAAACCCCTCCCGGCACAAGAAGCAAACAGCGACACACAGCAGAAACATTTAAGCAGAGGTCAGACAAGCACCTCACATCAGCCCCACTCAACTATCGTACCTCCCTCCTGCGTATTTATTTTATTCTATTTTATTATAAGTCTTTTTATTATTATTATTCGTTATTCATTTATTTATTATTATTTTTAGTGAGTAATACAGTATCAGAGTAACGTGCTTCTGTTTCAGCCTCTCGTATACCATTCTGTGACTGCACGCTGCCCTGTCTCGTAGCGTGGCCTTGTACCCCTTACTCATGCGATCTGCAGTGGTGGTAGTCACACTAGTCACACACAGCCACGTTACGTCCTGTTATTGTCTGTTCCTTCCTTTGTATTGCTTTGTGTTCCTCCTCTTACTCTTTCCTCAAATTGTCTATATTTTTTGTAGTCTTCCCTCCTCCTCCTCCTCCTCCTCCTCCTCCTCCTCCTCCTCCTCCTCCTCCTCCTCCTCCTCCTCCTCCTCCTGCAAGAATGAAAGAGAGATGAAAAGAACTATGAGGGTTTCCTTAGGGCACAATCTCTCTCTCTCTCTCTCTCTCTCTCTCTCTCTCTCTCTCTCTCTCTCTCTCTCTCTCTCTCTCTCTCTCTCTCTCTCTCTCACATCGGTATCTCCCTCCACTTACCTCTTCCTCTTCTTTCCTCCTCCTCCTCCTCCTCCTCCTCCTCCTCCTCCTCCTCCTCCTCCTCCTCCTCCTCCTCCTCCTCCTCCTCCTCCTCCTCCTCCTCCTCTTCCTCCTTCTCCTCCTCCTCCTCCTCCTCTCTTTCCTCGTCACGTTTCCCTTTTCCCTTTTATCTTGTATTGCCTCTTATCTTTATTTTCCTTCCTTCCTTCCATTCTTCCTCCTTCCTCTTATCTTCATTCTTCTTCCTCCTCTTTCTGTTACCTTATTATTCTCTCTCTCTCTCTCTCTCTCTCTCTCTCTCTCTCTCTCTCTCTCTCTCTCTCTCTCTCTCTCTCTCTCTCTCTCTCTCTCTCTCTCTCTCTCTCTCTCTCTCTCTCTCTCCCTCCCTCCCTCCCTCCCTCCCTCCCTCCCTCCCTCCCTTCATTGATGCTTCTTGATCCCTTAATCCACCTTCTGTCTAGTGACCTCATCTCTTATCTCCCTTTGCCTCTCCCTCTCTCCCTCTCCCTTCCTCTCTCCCTCTCCCTTCCTCCCTCCCTCCCTCCCCGGTCCCCTCTTCTCCCCTCCACTTACTCCCGCGGCTTTTCAACTCTAAAGTTTCTCTCTCTCTCTCTCTCTCTCTCTCTCTCTCTCTCTCTCTCTCTCTCTCTCTCTCTCTCTCTGTGTGTGTGTGTGTGTGTGTGTGTGTGTGTGTGTGTGTGTGTGTGTGTGTGTGTGTGTGTGCCTGTCTCTGTCTGTCTGTCTGTCTGTCTGTCTGTCTGTCTGTCTGTCTGTCTGTCTGTCTGTCTGTCTCTCTCTCTCT
>NC_087189.1:12044881-12049881 GCF_035594125.1 Scylla paramamosain | reverse complement strand
TTTGGATTGATATTTTTTTCTTTTTTTTATTGATCTGTCTCGATTTTTCTTCCTTTTTTTCTATTTATTTATTTATTTATTTATTTTTATTTTTTGTTATATTGCGATGTTTTTTATTTTCCTTTTTTTTTGGTCGTGATATTTTTTTTTATTTCTTATTTTGTTTCTTCTTTGCGAATTTTATTTATATTTCAGTTACCGAGAATTCGTTTTTTTTTTCTTCTTTTTTTGTGGTATAAGTGATAATTTTTTTTTTTTTCGTTATTCTTAGTGGTTGTAGTGTGAAGTCATGAGTGCCACGTGATTGGTCGGGCGAGATTGTAGACCCTTTCAGTTAGTTCAATTAGTAAGACCCGTTCAGTTACTAAGACACGTTCATTTACTAAGACTCGTTCAGTTACTAAGACCCGTTCAGTTACTAAGACTCGTTCGGTTACTAAGACACGTTCAGAAATTAAGACTAATTCAAGATCCGTTCAGTTACTAAGACTTTCAGTTACTAAGACCCGTTCAGTTACTAAGGCCCGTTCAGTTACCAAGACTCGTTCAGTTAGTAAGACCCGTTCAGTTACCAAGACTCGTTCAGTTGCTACCAGTTCAGTTACTAAGACCCGTTCAGTTACTAAGACACGTTCAGTTACTAAGACCCGTTCAGTTACTAAGACACGTTCAGTTACTAAGACCCGTTCAGTTACTAAGACCCGTTCAGTTACTAAGACTCGTTCAGTTACTAAGACCCGTTCAGTTACTAAGACCCGTTCAGTTACTAAGACTCGTTCAGTTGCTAAGACCCGTTCAGTTACTAAGACCCGTTCAGTTACTAAGACCCGTTCAGTTGCTAAGACCCGTTCAGTTACTAAGATCCGTTCAGTTACTAAGACCCGTTCAGTTACTAAGACCCGTTCAGTTACTAAGACCCGTTCAGTTACTAAGACCCGTTCAATTACTAAGATCCGTTCAGTTACTAAGACCCGTTCAGTTACTAAGACCCGTTCAGTTACTAAGACCCGTTCAGTTACCAAGACTCGTTCAGTTGCTAAGACACGTTCAGTTACTAAGACCCGTTCAGTTACCAAGACACGTTCAGTTACTAAGACCCGTTCAGTTACTAAGACACGTTCAGTTACCAAGACTCGTTCAGTTACTAAGACTCAGGTTCAGTTACTAAGACACGTTCAGTTACTAAGACACGTTCAGAAAGTAAGACCAATTCAAGACTCGTTCAGTTACTAAGACAGGTTCCGTTACTAAGACTCGTTCAGTTACTAAGACAGGTTCAGTTACTAAGACACGTTCAGTTACTAAGACACGTTCAGAAAGTAAGACCAATTCAAGACTCGTTCAGTTACTAAGACAGGTTCCGTTACTAAGACACGTTCAGTTACTAAGACAGGTTCAGTTACTAAGACACGTTCAGTTACTAAGACCCGTTCAGGAAGTAAGACCAATTCAAGACCGGTTCAGTTAATAAGACTCGTTGGAGACCCATTCCTCTTTCCCTTACCTTGTATTTTCTCTTATTACCCAAAACGTGAAGCACTTTCCTCTTGGTTTCCTCAGTATATTCTTTCTCACTGTCCGGGTCTTCTATTTTCCTCTTTCTCTTTCCTTTTCATTTCTCTTACTACCTAAACTTCATCCACTGTTCTCCTTGTTTACTCACTTCATTTATTTTCAAGCAGGTATGTCTCAATAATGTCCTCTTCTCTGTATGGCTGTTGCAATCTTACATTTCTCTTTTCCTTCCTCCTGGTATTCTGGTCACCATGATAGCAAATGTTTAAAAATCCTAACATTTTTCCTCACACACACACACACACACACACACATTATCACACGCTGTTGCTTTATTATGGAACCTGTTTCTGTTATTTTTATCTTAGGGCCCTTTTTTGATCCCTACACTTTTTTTTTTTTTATCACAAGCTACATAAGTTAGATGAGACAGGTTTTCATAGGTGACGGTGTAGAATCTTTGCTTACGTGTCACTGTAACCATAAAAACATGCTTGAAAACCTTCAGTAATTAGTCAGGGTCCCATAAGTGTTTCCTCTCTTTGACAGTGTAGTTTCCTTGCTAACCTTTCCATACAATCATGAAAACACCCTTCACAAACCTGCAGTCACTAATCAGGTTCTCAATATAATCACGAAAATACCTTTAAAAACCCCAATAAATGTTCAGGTTCTCAATATAATCATAAAAACACCCTTAAAAACCCCAGTAAATGTTCAGGTTCTCAATATAATCACGAAAATACCTTTAAAAACTCCAATAAATGCTCAGATTCTCAATATAATCATAAAAACACCCTTAAAAACCCCAATAAATGCTCAGATTCTCAATATAATCATAAAAACATCCTTAAAAACTCCAATAAATGCTCAGGTTCTCAATATAATCATAAAAACACCCTTAAAAACCCCAATAAATGCTCAGATTCTCAATATAATCATAAAAACACCCTTAAAAACCCCAGTAAATGCTCAGATTCTCAATATAATCATAAAAACACCCTTAAAAACCCCAGTAAATGCTCAGATTCTCAATATAATCATAAAAACACCCTTAAAAACCCCAGTAAATGCTCAGATTCTCAATATAATCATAAAAACACCCTTAAAAACCCCAATAAATGCTCAGGTTCTCAATATAATCATAAAAACACCCTTTAAAAACCCCAATAAATGCTCAGGTTCTCAATATAATCATAAAAACACCCTTAAAAACCCCAGTAAATGCTCAGATTCTCAATATAATCATGAAAACACCCTTAAAAACCCCAATAAATGCTCAGGTTCTTTATATAATCACGAAAACACCCTTGAAAACTGCAATAACTAGCAGAGTCTCAGATACCGTCGAGTTGAGACACTGAAACATTAAGTACGAAGGTTGAATGTGGTCAGTTTTGCTTGTCAGTTTGTTGTGGTGTTGTGGAGTCGCGAGTGATGGTTGCTGGGGCGAGACTCAAGCTAGAATACTTTGGTTTCTTATCACTATTTTTCACGAGCTACAGGGGTCAGTCAGTGTGGAGTGGAGTGTGGTGGAAGTGAGAGGGGTGTAGTGGAATGGTTTAGTGTGGTTTGGTGTGATAGTGGTGTGGTGTGCCCTTGTTAACCTTCCACTAATCAGAATCAGTAATCGGGGAAAACAACAAATAATGGAGCCAAGTTTGAAAAATAAGTAAAAAAAAAAAGGAGAGAGAGAGAGAGATAGGAAGAAATTGGTAGATGAATGAAATGGACTTCGTAATCAGGTTGACTTATTAGGGAGCCTTAAAAGATTAGACAAATTTATGGATGAAGATGCCAGGTGGAAAATAGGCAGCTGTGTTTTGTATAGGAACTGCCACTGTTCTCTCTCTCTCTCTCTCTCTCTCTCTCTCTCTCTCTCTCTCTCTCTCTCTCTCTCTCTCTCTCTCTCTCTCTCTCTCTCGCCTTTGAGTGGTGCTGGTATTGTTTTGCGAATGTTTCATAGTGCTGGTAAATAAGAGTGGATTATTACTTTGTGTTAGAATGCTTTTTTTTTTTTTTGTCAGTTTGTGTTCTTTGGTAGTATTTTTGCTTATTTCTTGTAGCAATATAAGGTTTTAGTTGTTATTCTTTTCTTTCTTTTCTTTCTTCTTTTTATTTTATTTATTTATTTTTTTCGTAATTGTCAGTGATGTGGTGTTTAATTGATTTAGGAATATTTTCAGTACCGGGAAATTGCAGTGTTTTTTTTTTTATGTTGTGTTATAAACGTTAATATTTTGTTGTAGGTTTGTCAGATTTTTATTTTACTTATTTTTTTTAAATCGATAAGAAAGTTATTATCGTGTACAGTTAATATATATATTTTTTTGTCTTATAACTTTATTATTGAGTTTATGAATACTCGTATACTGATTTTTTTTGTAAGTTTGTGGTTATTGTAGAAAATTTATTTATTTATTTTTTTTTTTTTTTTCGCCAAACAGTGAAAATTAATTGTTTTTGTTTAGTTTGTGATAGAAGAATTTTGAGTGTTCTGGATGACACGAGTTTTGATAGAATTTTTTTTTATTTCATTTTTTGAGCGATTAGAAAGTTATTGTTTTGTTTAGTTCAGAACTTTTCAGTCATATAACTTTACAGTGGAGTTTACTAATATATTGATTTTTTTTTAATTTTTTTGAGAGGGTAAATTTGTGGTTATGACAGAATATTTTAAGTTTTTTCCCTCAAACAATAAAAATAAGTTGTTTGTTTAGTTTCATAATTTCTTTTCCTTCTTTTTCTTTTTCTTTTTCTTTTTCTTTTTTTTGCCACATAAGCGTTTGAAAATATGGTTACGTGTCAGTAAATTGTCGGGTATGGTACAAAATTTTGAGTATTCATTCTTGTCTTTCATAATTCTGAGTTATAAAATCAATTTCCCTTCTCGTCCGTTGCAGGAATTCGCTTGATATAAAGAGACTCAAGTTTAAATGAGGTAGAGCATTAAAAGTTTGACGTCACGCGCGGCAGGTGATGGGGACCTTTGGCTTAGTGAAATTGGAGCGTCAGAGAGATGACAGATCATTATTATTGTTATTAGTGAGTGGACGCGGTGTGGCAGTCAAGGTGGTGGTGGAGGTGGAGGTGGAGCGTGTAAGTCTTTAATATTTCCCTTCTTATCCACGAGGAAGACCAGAGGAAAAAAAGAAAACGGGAAAAAAATGAAAGAAAAAACGGGAAATAAAGGCCCATTAGTTTTCCCACCTTCCCTATAAAATAAAATCGGTAAATAAGATGAAAATAAGAGGAAAATAAATGGAAAAATAGGATAGCAAAGAAGAGATATTCTAGGTTTAGATATGCTTTGAAACTCCTCTGTTAAGGTTAAGGAGTGTGTGGTAGTGTGTGGTGGAGTGTGGTGGAGTGTGGTGGAGGTGGGAGGGGTGTGGTGGAGTGGTTAAGTGTTGTGTGGTAGGGTGTGATTGTGTGGTGATGTGGTGGTGTTTGGTAGGGTGTGAATTAGTGATATGATATGTGTC
>NC_087189.1:12004881-12032381 GCF_035594125.1 Scylla paramamosain | reverse complement strand
CCTTCCTCCCTCTTCACTCTCCTCCCTCTCTCTCTCCCTCTCCCTCCCTCTCCCTCTCTCTCCCTCTCCCTCTCCCTCTCCCTCTCTCTCTCCCTCTCCCTCTCTCTCTCCCTCTCTCTCTCCCTCTTCCATAGGCGGATACTATTGATTGTTCTCTCCCTTTTCTTATTCATGCTCTCTCTCTCTCTCTCTCTCTCTCTCTCTCTCTCTCTCTCTCTCTCTCTCTCTCTCTCTCTCTCTCTCTCTCTGAACTGTCAAACGATGAAAACAAGTGTGTGTGTGTGTGTGTGTGTGTGTGTGTGTGTGTGTGTGTGTGTGTGTGTGTGTGTGTGTGTGTTTTGGCCGTGAGGGGAAGATTATACCTTGTACGTGGGCAAGGGGAGAGAGGGGAAGGGGGTGAAGAGGGTAGGTGAAGGAGATAGAAGAGGAGAGGGGCATAGGGGAGAAGAGAGGGGAGAGGTGAGGGGAAGGGAGAGGAAAATTATGAATGGGGAAGAAGGAGGGAAGGGAAGCTAACGAGGGGAAAAACTGAGGAAAAGTGAGAGAGAGAGAGAGAGAGAGAGAGAGAGAGAGAGAGAGAGAGAGAGAGAGAGAGAGAGAGAGAGAGAGAGAGGGGAATGAGTGAAGGGAAGCGAGTGAGAGGTATGAAAGAGGACAGTAAGAGGAAAAGACTTGAAAATGAGGGGGAAAAAGAGGGGGGAAAAAGATGAGGGAAGTAGTTAAGGAAGTGAGAGATTGAGTGTAAGAAGAGGGGAGTAGGAAGAAGAAGAAGAAGAAACAAGATAAAATAGAGGGGAAGACGAGGAGAAGAAATAAGAAGAGAAAGAGGAGGAGGAGGAAGAGGAAAAAAAGCACTGGAGAAGAAGGAATACGAGGTGATAGAGAGAAGAGATAGAGGGGAAGAGGGAGAGAAGGAATCAGAGTGGAAAAAAAGGAAGAGGAGAATGAATAAGAGAGGAAAGAGGAACAGGAAAAGACCAGTGGAAAAGAAGGAATAAGAGATGATAGAGAAAGAGGATAGAGGGAAAGAGGGAGAGATGGAATCAGAGGGAAAGAGAGGAAGAGAAGGAATAAGAGGGGAAAGAGGAAAATAACTGTCCATAACGGAAGAAGAAGAAGAAATTAACTGATAATGAGGGTGACAAAGGTAAGGAGAGTGAGAGGAGAGAGTGAGGGGATGGAGGGAGTGAGGGGAGAGAGTGAGGGGAGAGAGAATACACGTGCTACACAAATACCCATCTGGCACTATGAGGCATTGACATAAACAATATCTAACTCCCCTCACATTATTTTGACTCCCCCTCATCTCCCTTCACCTCACTGCCCTTCTCCCCTTCCTTCTTTCCTATTCCTTCCTCTCTTTTCCTCTATTTTTTTCTATCTTCTCTTTCCTTCTTCCTATTTTCTACTCTTTTATTCCCTTAATTTCCCCTCATCCTCTTCCTTCTTTCTTTTATTTTCCTCTCTTTCCATTTCTATTTTCTTTCCTTTTATGTCACTTTTTTTCTCTAATTCCCCTTTCCTCCATTCTTCTTTTCTTCTCCTTATCTCCCCTCTTCTCCTTCCTTCCCTCATTTACTCTTTTTGTTTTCCCTCCTACTTTCCTCCCTTCCTGATTCTCTCTATCCCTTTATTTTCCTTTATTTTTCGTTCTCTCTCTCTCTCTCTCTCTCTCTCTCTCTCTCTCTCTCTCTCTCTCTCTCTCTCTCTCTCTCTCTCTTCCATCTGTTATCCTTATGTTTTTTTCTATTGTTTTTTATTCCACTTTTATCACAATTTCTCCCTTTTTCTTCTTTTTCATTCTTGTTTGGTATACTTCTCCCCTCTTTCATCCCTCTTTTTCCTCTCCTTTATTCTTCCATGCCGCATTTTTCTCTTTCCTCCCCTCAGCTTTTTGTCTCTCTCTCTCTCTCTCTCTCTCTCTCTCTCTCTCTCTCTCTCTCTCTCTCTCTCTCTCTCTCTCTCTCTCTCTCTCTCTCCTTGTTTCCCCTGTCCTTTTCCTCTCTCTCTCTCTATTGATGTCCTTTCTCTCTCACACTCACTCACTCCCTCCCTCTCTCCCTCCCTCCCTCACTTCTCATCATCATTTCCTCCTCGTCCTTAACCTCTCTCTCTCTCTCTCTCTCTCTCTCTCTCTCTCTCTCTCTCTCTCTCTCTCTCTCTCTCTCTCTCTCTCTCTCTCTTATCGGTCCCTGACGTCCCCTTATCTTCCATCTCCCCTCATCCTCTTCTGACACGTTTCCCCTCTTCTTCTTTCCCCTTTTCGTCTTCCTTCCCTCTTCTTTTCTTCCTCTCCACTGTTTAACTTATATTTCCCTCTTCTCTTCCTTCTCTTTCATCAACAGTACTCTCTCTCTCTCTCTCTCTCTCCTCTCTCTCTCTCTCTCTCTCTCTCATCTCTCTCTCTCTCTCTCTCTCTCTCTCTACCTCCATTTTGCTTCTTTTCATTCCCTCACTTGTTTCCCTTTTCTTACTGTTCTCTCTTCATTCCACCATTTCGTGTGTTTCCTTCAGCATGTCTCTTTTTCCCCTCACTTGCATTCTGTCCCTTTACACTCCCCTCTTTTTCATCTTGCTTCCTCCTCACTCCCCCCTCATACCTCTCTTCTACTTTCCCAAACCTTCTGTCGCCCCTCTTCCCTCTTCACAACCTCCCCTCAAGTGATTTTGTTCTCCTCATTCCCCTCGCGAAGTTTCCCCTCATCCCCTTCATTCCTTCTACCTCTTTCCCTGTTCTCAGTCACTCCTCTTCATTCCTCTCATTCCATCTCCTGCTTCCCCTCACTCACTCACTCGTTCCCGCACTCTCCCATAAAGGTCATTCCCCTCACAGCTTCCCCTTTCGCGGCGGTTCTTTCCCTCGGCCTCGCTCCCCTCGTACTGTTGCCGATCACAGTTCGACACCCCCGCACCGCCGCCGCCTCATCCTAGCAACACCACCAAGTACTCACCAAGGCGCCCCGCGTGGCTCCCTGGGGCGCTAGGCTGGCGGGTGAGGCGCCCCTGGAACCCCGCTGCGCTTGGGAGGCGACGCTGCACTCCAGGGTCGGCGGCGCAGGTAGAATCCGTGGGTTGTGTTAAGGGCGGCGCGGGTGCTGGCGGGCGTCACCCTCCACCGCCACGACCCAGGCCAGACTGAAGCTCAGACGGCCGGCCACACCGGAGCCCCGCCCCCTCTCGGCCGCCCAGCCCCCCACTCATCTAGCCCCCAGCCGCACCCCCGTCCAATCCCCTGTTGCCCCGCCGCCCGCGCCCACCTGAACCGCGGCCGTGGAGCTAATTCACCCCTCGCTGGCTCCGTGGCACTGTGACGCTGACTCCCGCGGCACTCCTGGCACGGTGGCACTGTACTTGAGGGCAGAGTAAGGGGGGGGCATTTTTAATTTTCCGGAGTCGTCGCAGAACAGAATGGGGATGCGTGGTGGGGGTGGGGTGCATGGGGGATGGGGGGAGGGGGTTAGAGATGAGCGTGGGACCAAGGGGGGGAAGGGGGGAAGCCACCTGGGGACTGTCCATGCCAAGATGTTTACTAAATTGTGATATTCTTAAAATTAGCTTCGGGCAGCAGTCACCATGTGTGTCTGAGAGAGAGAGAGAGAGAGAGAGAGAGAGAGAGAGAGAGAGAGAGAGAGAGACGAGAGAGAGAGAGAAAGCACGTTGCACAGGCGGTGGTGGTGGGGGGTTGAAGTGCAGCGCCCCGAGAGGCACTTTTACCCCCGTGGAGGGAATCAAGTGTTGGAGAGATGAGGGTGAGTGATGTTTGACTGCTGGGGGGAGGACGGCGGAGGGGAGGGGAGGAGCAAAGCGTGAAGGATAAAACGGTCCCGAATATGTAGGTGGACTTAAAGTGATGATGAGATAGAGATCAGAGGAGCGGAAAATGAAAATAGGGGGACTGAGGAACACAAGTGGAGGAACAAAAAATGTATGTGGAGGACAGGACAAGAAGCGAGAAGAGGTAGAAGGTAGAGGAGATGAGAGACGCGGGGTGGAGTGGAAGTGGAGGCATTGAAGAGGAATAGAAGACAGTGTAAAGACATTGATAGAGGACAGGGAGTAATAGAGGGTGAAGGCTGATGAAGTGCAGTGAGGTTGTTAGCTGATTTATAAGGGCACTGAAGAGGGTGAAAGGTAATAGAGGAGGTTGAGATGAATAGAAGGTGAAGGAGGATAGATAAGGATAGATGGATAGATGGGGACACTGAAGAGGATGGAAGGCAGTGGAGGGAGCGGGGATGTGCAGATGAAGGGGGGTAAAGATAGATGGATAGATGGAGGCACTGAAGAGAGTTGAAGGAAGTGGAGGGGGTGGAGATGGGTGGAAGGTGGAGGATGAAAGATAGAGATAAGGGGAATGAAAGGGCGGAAGGTGTAGGAGTGGAGCGTTTGAACTGGCGGAAGGTGGGAGCGAGGCATTGACGGAGTGGCGAAAGGTACAGATGAGATAGAGATTTGATACCACCGGAAGAAAGAGATGAGACAGGGCATTGATAAGCAGAGGGACCGCCAATACACACACACACACACACACACACACACACACACCTCCCACACTTGCGTCGGTGAAACATCTGCTTCAACATGCTACAAAATACGAGTCACGCCCCTTTCCCCACAGCTGACATAACCCGGTAGGAGCAGATTATCCAGTCACTAGTGTGGGAGTAGGCAGCAGCGTGGGTGAGGGTGTGTGCGTGGGTGGCAGTGGTGGCGGTAATGATGATGATGGAGTGTGCCGTAATTCTGCCAAGCTAGAACTTTGGCCGCATATACATTAACGCTTATATAGTGGGAGTGATTGGTTATATAAGACGACAGGGTGTGTGTGCGTGTAGGTAGGAGACGTGTGATTGAGTGTGCTTCGTTAGGTTAGGTTAGGTGGGAAAGATGTCTGGGTATGTGTGAGTGGGGTGTGCTTCCTTGAGCTAGGTTAGGTTAGGTTACGTTTAGGTTAGGTTAGGTTAAGTTTGGTTAGGTTAGGTTAGGTTAGGTTAGGTTACGTTAGGTTAAGTTACGTTAGGTTAGGTTACGTTAGGTTAGGTTAGGTTACGTTACGTTAGGTGAGGTTAGGTTACGTTAGGTTAGGTTAGGTTACGTTAGGTTAGGTTAGGTTATATTACGTTAGGTTAGGTTAAGTTACGTTAGGTTAGGTTAGGTTAAGTTACGTTAGGTTAGGTTAGGTTAAGTTACGTTAGGTTAGGTTAGGTGAGGTTAGGTTAGGTTACGTTAGGTTAGGTTACGTTAGATTATAATACGTTAGGTTAGGTTAAGTTACGTTAGGTTAGGTTAGGTTAGGTTAGGTTAGGTTAGGTTAGGTTAGGTTAAGTTACGTTAGGTTAGGTGAGGTTAGGTTAGGTTACGTTAGGTTAGGTTAGGTGAGGTGTGGGTGATGTCTAAATGTAAATGTTACGTGGAAATGAATGTTGTTACTCGTTTGTTTGTTAGAATTTGTGTGATATTTGTACTTAATTTATTTACTATACACATGGACCATTAGATATATATTATTTTGTATTTCCCTGTGTTGTATATTTATTTTGTAGTTTATTGTATCTGTGTTGTATATGATAATGGAGACAAACTTGGGGTCAGTAAATTTATCAGTCTTTCTATCTGTGTGAATGGGTGTGCTTTGTTAGGCTAGATTAAGTGTGGGAGTGAGGTGTGGGTGGTTAGGTTTGGATAGATAAGGTTACGTAAGCTTTGGTAGATAATGTCATGTTATTGGCCGAGTTTACCTTGAATGGGATCACGTTTTCTTAGTGTCCCCCGTGTTCCGGTTACCTGCCATTCGGGCATTATCCTTATTATTGTTATAAGTAGTGTAAGGCTTATTTACTCATTTTATATCATGTAGTATTATTCTCTTCATAATTTAAGTTCTCTATATCTTTGTATGTATAAGGGAGGAAGTAAAATTGAGGTGGAAATATGTTGAAAACGAGGGGAGCTTGAGTGGGCAACAGCACATTCCAAGGAGGGGAAGGCAGAGCGCCTTAGGTCGTGAGGTATATCGGAGGGAAGGCGGCTCTCAGGGGAGGAGAATCTTGGTGTGGATTGGTGATGGAGTGAGTTTGTGGAGGTATTAGTGGTGTAGCGGTATAACCTTGATATCCAGGATCAGGTTAGTGAGTCTTTTGTGGTACCAAGAGCTCTTGTCCGCTGAAATTCGGTTGTTGAGTTGTGCCGGGTGACGCTGTTCGAAGGGGTCATAGGTCAAACTGGCAGCCGTTTTGTGGGTGGAGGTTGTGGTGTTGACCTTGGAAGCTGGTGTTGTGGTGTATTGGTGATTTTTGGGATGATGTTATGGTGTTATGGGTAATCTTTGGTGAAGATGGTAATCTCCTGTGAGGCTTTGAGGAGGTGAAATATGGGAATTATTGTCTGGGGACGCGGTAATGGCGTCTGAGTAAATTCCTGCGGTTGAGGGGAATATTTCTGTGACTGGTGGAGGTGTAAACGGGTTCTGGTGTTGTAACGTGTACTACCTCATGTTGTTTGTGAATTATTAGTAGTATTAATATATGTGGTTGTAACATAGAATAATCGTGTTTTCTACTCCCACAACATTAATCTGGTATTAGAGGTGATTCCAGGTGTGCTGTGTCAAGGCAAAGGTGGAGTGAGAGATAATTCTGGCGATTTCGGATAGGTCGGGTAGGCACTCGAAGCCTTTAAAAATCCAGACCTTTAAAACTTTCCGGGACCAGTGTAACGTCCACTTTCTTGTAAAGATAACCGGGATCGTACGATCGTAAGTAAGTAAGCGATCGTGACAATAACTAGGTATGAGTGAGGGGGTTTGAGTGCGTGCGGGTGGTTAGGTGTGAGTGGAGTGTGGGTGGTTAGGTGTGAATGGGTGTGTGTGGGTGGGTGAGGGATGCTGCTCAGGCTAAGTAGAAAGGGACCTAGTCAGTAAAGTTCCCTAGATTAAGTAGGGAAGGACAAAACAGTGAGGCGAGGCGAGGTATTCAGAAACGCTCTGCTCTCCCTGTGACCATTTTCCAAGGCCACAGAGATGATTAGCCGTGTTCTCAAGACTGTTTCTCCTATTAACAATGCCAAATCTTGTTAATCTGTCGCTAGAATCGTAAAGAACGCCCTTAAAAACCCGCGTCATTTTATCTGCAGTCTTTTGAATGTAGTGGAGGTGAGGCGCAGAAGTGTTTCAAAATGTGTTTGTGTGCGTGTGTATGTGTGTTTGTGTGTGTGTGTGTGTTTTTTTTTCTTACCTGAGGATTTAATTTTTTTTTTCTATGCTGTCAAAATAGTTCACCAGTTTTCAGGTATTATTTTTCACTGAATTTCTTATTGCAGGTTAGAGTTTTCCCAATACCATAAGTCTTCGGTCCTGTCAGTCACCTCGGAAAGAAAGTTAGTTTTTAGTTTCCTCCTCATTAGTGCCTCGTCAGCGTCCCCTGCAGGATTTTCACTTCCTCCTCCTCCTCCTCCTCCTCCTTCTCCTCCTCCTCCTTGTCCTCCTCCTCCTTGTCCTCCTTATTAGTGCCTCGTCAGCGTCCTACATAATTCTTCATCCCCACCTGCAGGATTTTCACTTACTCCTCCTCCTCCTCCTCCTCCTCCTCCTCCTCCTCCTCCTCCCTCTTGTCCTCCTTTTCTTCCTTCTCCTCCGACGATGATGACAATGACAAAACGACGATGATGAAGTTACACAATTTTTAGCAGGAGGGAAGATTAAAGAACACACACACACACACACACACTCTCTCTCTCTCTCTCTCTCTCTCTCTCTCTCTCTCTCTCTCTCTCTCTCTCTCTCTCTCTCTCTCTCTCTCTCTCCTCCTCTCCTCTCTCTCTCATCTCTCTCTCCTCTCTCTCTCTCTGTCGTGAAGGCTTAGCGGAGATCTCACTCATGTTTTCAAAATGCTAAATGAGTTCGCCAAAACAATTCTGAGCGAGTGTTTCTGATGAGTCAACCCGTCAGTGGCAACAGAAAACGGGATCCAGTGCGAGGGCCGGACACGTAGCACAGATATACGCAGAACATTTTTTCCAATACAGAACTATTGACAACTGCGGATGTTCACCTCCCTTGTATCAGTCTGTCACGGATCGCTACACAGGTGAGATTTTTTTGTTTTTCAGATGTACAGTTCACAGATCTGTGCAGTCATAAGAGCGTAAGACCATTATTCAGAAACACTTTGCCCTCTTATCACGATAATTGTCAAAGGTCAAGGATAAGTAGGCCGGGTTTACCCAAGAGTGTTTCACCTGTTAATAATGTAAATATCTTGTTAATCTGTCACTTGAAACAGAGATAGTGCCCTGAAAACCCGTTTGATTTCAACTAGAGCGTTTTGAATATAGAGATGCGGCGCAGAAATGTTTCAGAATACGATCCAATTAGGGAAGCTGCAAGAACCCAACAGGCCAACGCGGGGCAGTTCCTGCATAAAAGCATGAAACATACCTACCTACCTATTTCCACTATCTTCCTCATCCATAAATGTATCTAATCTTCTTCTAAAGCTCTCCATTGACTTAGCACTAGCAATCTGATCACTGAGTCTGTCCCATTCATCTACCACACTATTTTAAGAACCAACTCCTTATTTTTTTTTTAATCCAACTTATTAAGCTCACCAATGACTTAACACTAACAACCTGACTACTGAGTCTATTTCATTCATTTATCACTCTATTTCAGAACCAATTCCTTCCTTTCTCTATGTCAAGTCTAACTGTATCAAGCATGAACGTACTGTATCCTACTACCTTCGTGTGTGATTAGTTTTCCTTCTCTCTGGTACACTCTCTGACCTGCCAAGCATTTATCAGGTGTCAGGTCTAATATTGCCAGCAGATCAGAGGGCGTAAGATGAAGGGAAGAAGCAATGGAGGTAGTGAGTACTGAAGGTTACTCGACTCTTGCCCGTGACTGTACATCTCCTTTCCTTCTTCACTGCTAAACTTCTGTAAAATCCCTCAGTTGAATCTTGAATTGAAATAGCTGTGGGGAGATTGAACGAAAATTTGCAGTAACTATTATTGAGAGAGAGAGAGAGAGAGAGAGAGAGAGAGAGAGAGAGAGAGAGAGAGAGAGAGAGAGAGAGAGAGAGAGAGAGTGAGGGGGAGAAAGGAGGGAGGGAGGGAGACCACAACAGACCTTGCGGTCCTCACGAGGTGACCTGACCTAGGACTACTAAGGTGATAGTAGAAAAAAAGGACAGCAAAGCAGAAGGCTCTCTCTCCCCACCCTCCACTCCCTCTGGCACAAGCCATACAGGAAAACAGGTCGGAAATAAATACCTTGCGGGGTTAGAGAAGGAAAAACCCGAAGGAAATTTTATAGGAAAGGAAGAAAATAAATTAAATGAGGCGCCCCCCACTTCCTGAAGGCAAGGAAGTTAATCACTAACAAACAAACGCTGTTAGCCGCGGATTGCAGGCAAAATATTTATTTGTTTGTCAAGACGGCGTTTAAAAGTGTGTACGGTGTTGGTGTCTATCACGCCTTGAGGAAGCCCACTCCATAGATTTACTGCTCGGTGGAAATAAATCATTTTTTAATTCATGAGAGTTTAAGGATTTCACAACAATTTCGCAACTGTTTCCTCGCGCGTAATTTGAAAAAAAAAAAAAAAAAAAAAAAAAAAAAAATATATATATATATATATATATATATATATATATATATATATATATATATATATATATATATATATATATATATATATATATATTATTAAATATTTACTGCAGTTCATGTTATCAATGCCTTTGATGATTTTAAACACCTGTATTAAGTCGCCTCTTAGTCTTCTTTGTGTTAATGGGAATAGCTTTAGTTCTTTAAGACGCTCTTCGTATGATTTGTGTCTTAGACTTGGTGTAATTTTTGTTGCTCTACGCTGAACTCGTTATAATTTATCGATGTCTTTGTGGCAGTAGGGGCACCATGCTTGAACACAATATTCCAAAAGGGGACGGACTAAAGAGCTACACAAAGTGAGGATTGTCCTTAGATTTATATTCAAAAGATCTGCCAATTAAACCAATTATTTTATTCGCTTTCTTGACGACTTCTGAATATTGCTGGCTACGTTTTGAGCTATTCGATATCGTTACTCTTAAATCAATTTCGCTGTCAACACTTTTAAGTTGGGTACCATTTGAAATATATATTTTTTTTTTTTGTTTCTATACCCTATGTGAAGCACTTTACACTTATCTGCATTAAAACTCATTTGGCAGGTTTGGCCCCACTCTGACAGATTATCTAGATTATTCTGCATTTCTAGCACTTGTTCGTTAGAGACTGCGGAATTCGCTATTTTGGTATCATCAGCAAACTTCGATATTATACTGGTAACACCCTAATCTATGTCGTTTATATAAACAAGGAAGGGAACAGGTCCTAAGACTGATCCCTGTGGCACCCCGCTGCTTACGTTAGTCCAGTTGTATGCTTTTCCATTTATTACTACTCTTTGCTTGCGGTTGTTTAGAAAGTTTTCTACCCATCTCAACACGTCGCCTTGGATACCGTGTGATTTTGTGGGGGACTTTGTCGAAGGCCTTTTGAAAATCGAGGTATATTATGCCTACTGCTCTACTTTTGTCATACTGGTTCAGAATATCATACAAGAAGTCTAGAAGGTTCGTCAAGCCGTTCGGAAACTATGTTGAGTATAATTAAGTAGTTTATTTTCCACTAAATGATTAACAAGTTTGTCTCCTATAAGTGTGTTAGGCATTTCGCATACGACTGAGGTTAAGCTAACTGGCCGGTAATTGCATGGTAAAGATTTACTACCTTTTTTTTTTTTAAATCGGAGTTACGTTAGCGAGCTTCCATTCATCAGGCATTGTACCGGACTGCAGGGATTTACTGATCAATAAAGTCAGAGATTTAATTAATTTGGATTTCGCTTCTTTTAAGATGCGGGGTGAGATCGTGTCAGGACCGGGTGACTTGCTTTAAGTTTATCGATGCATTTTGATATGTCACTTTCTGTTATGATGGTACTACTGAGGGCATTGCTGTTATTTAATTGAGCTGCTGGCACCGTAGGGATGTCAATGAGGTCTTCTGCTGTAAAAACTGATGCAAAGAAAGTGTTGAGAATCCTTCTAATTTCCTCCTTGTCGCTAGAGAAATCTCCATTTTCGTCTATAATTGGTCCAATAGTTGAGGTAATCACTCTTTTTTGATAAAACTATAAAATTCCCTTTGGTTTCGTCTTATTTTGGCTTGCAGCGTGTAGTTCGGCTGTGTTACATCAACCTCTTTGCTTTATGTCTTAACTCTTTGAATCTACTACGTTCATCGTTATTACTTTAGGATTTCAACCTGTTTTGGAGAGAGAGAGAGAGAGAGAGAGAGAGAGAGAGAGAGAGAGAGAGAGAGAGAGAGAGAGAGAGAGAGAGAGAGAGAGAGAGAGAGAGAGAGAGAGAGACTTAGCAGATGTTTCAGGTGCATTGACCTTCACTAATAAAAAAAATAAATAAATAGATAAATAAAATTTCCTACATACTCCATACAAACACAGATAATGACGCGCAAATGTAAATAAACACATTTCAAACCATGAGAAAAAAAAAAAAATATTGATACTGACGCAAATCCCCCCGTGCTTTGAAGGTCAGGAAAAGGAGTCACGTGATCCGCGTGGTAAAGGTCAAAAGGTCATTCAATTGTGTCTTTTAACACGTTCCCGCGATTGACTCCCGTTCCTGTCTACGCCGTTTTCTTTCTGATCCCTTAATACGAGCAGCACAGCCTCTCTCTCTCTCTCTCTCTCTCTCTCTCTCTCTCTCTCTCTCTCTCTCTCTCTCTCTCTCTCTCCACTGTTAAAGGGTGTCATTATAGTAAGGAATGCTGCCCTGTATCATCAAGCTTTGGAACTGATATGGTGGCTGTTGTGCTCTCTGGTGACAGGCTTGTGAACTGAGTGGTTGGTGTTGCCATCTAGCGGCTGAATATCGCATGAAGTCACTGCCATCTGGCGGAGAAAAGTTACACAAAAGCACGCGTGAAGATAGACGACCTAGTTTTATTCCCTTGTTGAATTCTGCGTGTAGTTGAGAGAATAGCTGTCTGGTGTATTGTGTCAAAGTTTATTTAGGTGTACACTGCATCTCCAAAAGGTTTAGTGTACAATTTGCGTGTAATATTTTGGACCAGTATGCAAATTTTACGGAAATGTTAGTGTCTTGGTCATCAGAGTATCACATGTTGGTAAGCCTGATGCTGCTAGCCAACAATGATTTCCTTAAGCCTCGTTTACAGGGGGCAAGTAGAG
The DNA here is from genome assembly GCF_035594125.1 of Scylla paramamosain. Lineage (NCBI taxonomy): Eukaryota > Metazoa > Arthropoda > Malacostraca > Decapoda > Portunidae > Scylla > Scylla paramamosain. The sequence goes on along the minus strand of NC_087189.1, from coordinate 12,020,112 downwards.
AGGCAAGTCAAGTGTGCAAGTTGTCTGCTCTCATTTTTCAACGGCAAATAGTGATGGCAAGTATTGTTCACAAGTAAGCAAGTAACTGGAAGAACTACAGTTCGTTAATACTGTACGTTTGACGAGCACACTTCCGTCCGTCCACATGATAATGGATCCCTCAGACTGTGATTGCTAAGGTGCCGAATCTGTTGTGTGGTGAACTATTAGAAATACATGAGGTGAGGCTGAAAAAAGATAAGCGGATATGGAAGAGAGACTGGATACAACGAAGGAATGAACATCGGTCTTCAGTATCGCTCTTGCTCCTTAAACATCACAAACTTGCAGGCGAGTTCCTCACTCCACCTTGCAGGCATGTCTGAAACTATGCAACGCCACAATTTACTATGAACAAAACGTGTGTTGCCTACTCAACACTGCCATGCGACTGAAATGGAGAGGAAAGCTAACAAATGCATATTTACACTGGCCAAGTCAGTGAAAAGCAGCTTGCCTCGGTGTGCGTACATGAAGCAAATTCCCTCAAAATAAAACTGCTGGCTTATTCACGTGCCTTGCCTGGTAACTTGCCACTTACTTGACTTGCACAGTGTTCCTCGTCAAGAATATGTTTATGCGCGTTAAGTAACATGTAGCAAGTAACTTGCTCGCCTGCCTTGCCTTTCTGCTTGTCCCGTGTATACGAGGCTTTAGGGCTCACTTCTCGACGTTCCGAAACATTATCATAGTGGTTTGAACATTCCGAATCAGCCAAACACAGGCATACCAACCCTCCCGCCACACACGAGTGAATGAACCCTCGGAATGAACTCAGTAGCCATTGGACCCCCTGTGCAACAGTACGCTGAAGATTCAGTGTGCGTGTGTGGTGGAATACGAGACTCGCCACGCTTAATCTGGGAAAGAACTCCTGCATATTTGCGGCGCCTCAGACTCGTTTACTGAGTTCAGTGTGTGGCCACTTGAGAATGCCACGCCAGTACAGTGTGTTGGGAGTGCCGTGTGGCGGGACGCGGGGCGCACCGCTGCCGACTTGTGAAGGAACTCTCATACACTTTTGTCCACGCCTCCACTACTTTGAAAAGGATGTAGTTGAAGTGACACGGATTGCAAGGCTGTTTTCACGGTTCTAGTGACAGTTCAGCAAGATTTCTACATTATTAATAGGAGAAACATTGTTGAGAATCCAGCTAAGCATCTCTGATCTTGGAAAATAGTCGTGGTGAAAGAGCAGTGTTTCTGAATACAAGCCTAAAACACTCCTGCATATTTCCACCGCCACGTTAACCGCGCGACATTAAAGCGACAGAAGCAGGTACGTACTAATGCCACGTCACTGTATGACTAAGACCCGTGTTCTCCAAGATTCAGGCATCTAGTGGAAGTTGCTGGAGGCGGCGCGCTATTAATTTAATTACTACGGCCTTATAAAAGCCTTCCTCAAATTGAAAACATCACAGACATGTTCTATAGTAAGTACTCTATCACGTTGCAATGTGTTTTTAATGAATAGAGAGGAGGTCCAACCCTGCAGATATACGTATTTTCATAATGTAGAAGATAGTTTAAGAGAATTGTCTATCATCAATTGGAAGAACACTCATGAGAACTCGACTGCCATCTGTGGCCTTTGCTAGCAGTCCTGGCGGGCGGTGAGAGGCAGCAGGGTGCTTCAGGGTAATGGTGGGGAGCCTGTACTGGGTCGCAATTTCTTGTTCATTGGGTCGCCATATAAACAGCAAGTGAAATGTAATACTGTGTGTGAGAGAGAGAGAGAGAGAGAGAGAGAGAGAGAGAGAGAGAGAGAGAGAGAACAGAATGGACTTGTAGGGTAAAGATGTGTCATATGCCAGACTTCAGAGGTCCGCGGATGTGGATGAGTGTGTGAAGGTCATATATACATATTTTGCGGATGCGGATATCAGTTTCTACCAAATAGTGTATGCGAATATCAGTTTCTACCAAATAGCGGATGCGGATATCAAAGTATGACATCCTCACGGATGTGGATGCGGAGGTGTTCAGGATTTTTGGTATAAAATCACTAAATAGCACCAATTATTGCCAGATGGCCGGACGCTGCGAGAAGTGCTCAGCGCTGCCAGTTCATATTTTTCAGTTTTAATTTTGCATGAAGTTAAGGACGAAGCACTGAAATCTTTCTTGCAAACTTTAAGACGGAGTAGGGTCTTCATACACAGACATGTATAATGCATGTATGTATATGTTCTTTACACACACACACACACACACACACACACACACACACCGCGTAGTGTAGTGGTTAGCACGCTCGGCTCACAACCATGAAGGCCCGGGTTCGAATCCTGGGAGAGGCGGGGCAAATGGGCAGCGAGCTTCTTAATGTGTAGCCCTTGTTCTCTTAACAGCAAGTAGGTACGGGATGCATCTCGAGGGGTTGTGACCTCGCTGTCCCGGTGTGTGGTGTGTCAGTCTGTCCTATCCAAGGATCGGTCACTATGAGACTATGAGCTCTGAGCTCTTTCCGTAGGGGAACGGATGGCTGGATGACCACCAGACGAATATCTCTCTCTCTCTCTCTGCCAGTCAAGCAGCTGCTCTTTATAATTACTTGTGCAGTATTACATATAGTGAACATATGTATACAGTACTATTACACAGTACACACATATATACTTTTACATAGTTACATGATACATACATCCGTAGTCACTGTGTAAAATTCTCTCCCTCCTCCTGCCTTTCCACAAAACTCTTGACACATCAGGGTGTGTAAATTTCAAAGGAAATTAATTAAAGGTGTAATTTTAGTAGATAATTTAGTGAACATGCATTAATTAATTTTTCTTCAATTTAGCAAGCTCTGAACTCTGCAGTCTGTAATGTATAAAATGTATCCGCCACATTCTCTATGTGGTGCGGATGCGGATGTGAATTTCTTCAAATGTGGATGTGGATGATTAATTTATCAGAACTGCGGATGCGGATGTTAAAACTATGCGAATGTTCCACGGATGCGGATATCCTATGCTTCTCTAGTACAGGGTCGCCTCGTGAAGGTCGTTTATACTCTTTCGGACTGTTGGGACTGGTACCTCGGCCCTCCCCCCCCCTCTCTCTCTCTCTCTCTCTCTCTCTCTCTCTCTTCTAATTTTGTTGCCTTTGGTCGCTGCCCCTCCTACATATATATAAAAAGAAAATCAAATTGGGTGTTGATGAAAAGTGTTAGAACACTGGATTACCAACACGAGCCTCACCAGCACACTACGTGCACTCAACACACTTCACACTAATCCCTCAGCGTGGTGCTAAGGACACGTGCACCCTAGATCACCTTATATTCTCGTGGTGTACACCAGGAATACATTTGTGTGTTTAGGTGCACCTTTGTAATCATTGTAAAGCATTAATTTACGTACATTTTTGTAAATATAGTATTTTCTGTATTACTTTATGTATTTTTTTCTTAAACGTAATACGTTTGTCCATATAGAGAAAAGAATTTATTAGTTTTCTTGTTTTCGTATCTATAGAAAACCTAACCAGGTTTATTTATTGAAGCGATATAGAAGTCTTTAAGTGGCATAGGAGTTATAACAAAATTCTCAGAATCAGTAATCAGGATAGAGCAAAAAATAATGGGTTCATACTTGAATAGTTTAGGTTCAAGAAAGATAGAAAGGAACTGGTTCTTAAATAGTAATGGATGAATGGACGGACTCGGTAATCAGGTTGTTAGTTGCGAGTCATTAGGGAGCTTTAAAAGATGATTAAACAAATTGATGGATGGGGATGACAGGTGGAAATGGGCAGCCATGTTTCATACAGGGACTGTCACGTGTAGGGCTGGTGGCTTCTTGCAGCTTCCCTTGTGTTCTTATGTTCTTTAAACGCCTTTCGTAATGGTTAACTAGGACACATTCATGGATGGGGAAGTTGTTTGTTTACTTTTCTTTCCTGTAAATATCGAATGTGTTATCTACTTGCCGGGCTGAAAAAAAAATAAATAAATAAATAGTGCATTTTTTTTTTTTATTTATTTGAAATCTGTGCATGCGTTTTTATGATGTATCTTTTGAAATTATTATTATTTTTTTTTTACGTATGAAATGTGTATGCGTTTTTATGAGTGTATCTTTGAAATTATTATTTTGCATATTCATTTTCAGTTTGCGTGAATGGAGGACAGGGTTATTTATTATTAGACTTTAATGTGGATAATGTACCGAAGTGTGTTTATTTGGGAAAGGTTTTTATTTACTCTTATTTGATCCGGGACAGAAGGATGCACTTACCTATATATATCAGCCAAGGTCAGCTTACAGTGCAGGTGTGCGGAGAAGCGTTCATTAAGTTCCCCGAATTGCCTCCAGCTCTCCAAGTGTTGAATTTTAATCGTAAATTGAAGTTAAATTAGGTGGTTTGGTAACGGTGGGTGGGGACACGAGATGGTTGTGTGTGTGTGTGTGTGTGTGTGTGTGTGTGTGTGTGTGTGTGTGTGTGTGTAAGGGGCACTGGTCAAGGGCAACAATAAGTTCGAAAAAAAAAAAAAGAACATTGAGAGTGCCAATCCCCCCTCCGCCAAAAAAAGGGGGGGAGGGGGTCATCCAGAATAGGAGAGTAAGTGTTTTGAAACCTTCCTGTTGAAAGAGTTCAGGTCATAAGGAGGAAATACGGAAACAGGGAGGGCATTCCAGAGTTTACCAGAAAAAAGGATGGATGATTAAAAATACTGATTGTGTGTGTGTGTGTGTGTGTGTGTGTGTGTGTGTGTGTGTGTGTGTGTGTGTGTGTGTGTTCTTACCTAATTATATTTTAACAGGACTGAGTCAAGCTCATAATGTTCCGTCTTTTAATGTTAATTTGTCATATTTATCTTGAAAGCTGTGAATGTTCCTTGCACACACACACTTTGTCAGTCAGTACGTGCCATTGGCTGATTGTTTTGTCAGGAAAACTATGTTCCCGCATCTTTCTTTTTGTATGCTTATTTATTTATTTATTTTTTTTTTTTTACAGATTCTTACTTAATTGTTAATTGGAGTGTGTGTGTGTGGGGGGGGGTGCGTGCGTGTGTGCGTCCGTAAAGCTAGTTAGACTTAGAGAGAGAGAGAGAGAGAGAGAGAGAGAGAGAGAGAGAGAGAGAGAGAGAGAGAGAGATTGATTGGATTGATTGATTGATTAATTAATTATGCTGCATGGACTGTATTAGACTTGTATCAGAGACCAAAAGGGAGATGTTATGAATCGAGAAGCCTGCCTGGGCATGTTTAGTAACCTTGGTATTGTTCATTAGTGAGGGTGACGGTCATTTACATAAAAGCATCAGAAAACAAGGGAAGCTGCAAGAAGCCATCAGGCCTACACGTGGCAGTCCCTGTATGAAACATGTCTACCTGTTTTCACCCATCATCTCCATCCCTATGTTTGTCTAATCTTAAATCTCCTTAATGACTCAGCCCAAATAACGTGATTACTGCGTTTATTCCGTTCATCTACCACTCTATTTTAAGAAACTATCACTGAAAATATATTGGTCTATATGACAATCTACCTACTAGTATTCAAGAATCTGCCACTGAGAATCTACCCACTATATGATAATCTACCGCTCCGTATGGGAATTTACCACTCTGTTCCATTGACCTGCCACTCTATACGAAAATCTTCTCTTTTTGACATTTGGTGTTCTAGTTGTATAATTCAGATGGGGTGTTAAGTGGTTTGTTGGTGAGGTGAGTCGTGGGTTCGTTGGTTCAGTTCAGAGTCGAGGTGATGGGGACTAATTGCCACGCTTGCAGAGGAGGTGGAGTCACGTGGTGGAGCGAATACTGTCCTGAGCATGGTGTAAGCTGCACTATACGCACCTGCAGACAGACTAGTACCCCGTGTGAATGAAGCGTGTGTGAAGGCAGCCACGTGTACATATATAAAGTGTATAGTATATGATTGAACAAAATAAATAGATAAGAAAATAAATAGCTACAAAATACAATAGCAAAAAAATATAAATAAATAAATAAAATTAAAATCAAATAAAAGGAAATATGAACTAATTCTCACGTCAGTGTTATCGAAAATAAACAAATAAATAGATAAATAAAACAGACTTCTGTACCAGTAACTTGAAAACGGAACGATATGAGTGTTTTCATTCGCCACTTTCTTCTAAATGAGTCTGTTAGAACCTGACGAGTAAGCAGTTTTGATAGTGTGTACTGAAACTGAAGTTATGCTTTGCTCTTGTGGCTTGAAACAGACAGACAGCAGACAGTAAACCTATGTAGGGTACGTTTAGGTAATCTGGGCACCGTCTAAGCGGTATTCCTGTCAGGTTTCCGGTTAGTCGAAATAAGATGAACAAAATGAGGCATTTCCAGCGGGTTTCAGTGTGACCGTGCCAATACCGCGGGAGTCAGGGGGGACTGCAGGGGTGTGACTGACGGAGAGGGAAGCAAACTTTGACCAAATCGAGACAGTCTGTGTTGAAGTTCGACCATCCGGAACTCTTGTATCAAAGCGTGACCCACTAAATACTGACGTTTCGTTTGTTTTGGTATTGCGATAAGCTGAAATATTTGAGGCAGTAATTTATATCACATTGTTTCAGATTCTTGTTAAAAATAACCATTGATGTAAAGATGACATATTTCTGATGGCATTTTCTTCAACGAAATATTGGCATTGTCCATTTTTTACTGTCCAAACCACTTAGGAAATGACAACTTGGCAAGGAACATTGTGTGAGCAATATCACTCGCCCTCCACCCCTCATCCCTCGTGGAGCCACCTCTGTCCAGAAGACATGATAAAAGAAGTATAATAATATTTATTTTACCACGGACTCTATTTGTGGGTGAGAATGATTAAGTTTCATTACACTGTATTAGTTTCAAGGTGAAACAGTGCTAACTTTACATTCGATTTGGGTTACTTTTAGTTTTACCAGTGAAATAAGGAAGTATGAAGCGAGTCGTGCTTTCAGCGCCATCTGTTGGCTGTAAATGTGACATACAATAAAATGGCTAAGATATAGTAATAACTTTAGTATATATTTCTTTAAATATACCACTAGGTAACAAAATTTCACTTTTGTTATGTCCTTGGTCCCAAACCATAATTTTTCTGTTATTTCCATCCAAACAAAAGAGAAAAAGTTATTTTGATCCTAAAACTTTGCTTTTGTAGTTAGAACAATGCATTTACATTTTTGCCTTATTTCATTATAGTGTGGGTTACCATTGGTTTTCATGTCAGGTAAAGATCTTTGCAAAATCTCAGTTGCTTATCTAATTGCTTTTGAAATGTTGCAAATAAATTAAAACAATGAAATAAAGAATATAAAGTGTTCTGAGGATTTTTAATTTTAATAAGATCATTCTTGAACTGACCAGATCTAGCAAGAAATTTTTCATATTTAGAAGAATTCGCATACATGTCAGAAATCTCGAATCTTCCAGAATGTTCTACCTGACACTTTTAGAAGTTTATAGAACATTTTAGAAGATTCTATTCAATATAAACACTTCCAGAATATTCTAGAATTTTCTAGAATACAGTAGAAATATGTAGAAGTATCAAAAATTTTCTAGAATGATTCAGATTATTCTAAAGTAGGTTCAGGAATATTTTAGAAATATTGAGAACATTCTGGAACACATTCTAGAAAGATTAAGAATATTCTAGAGTACTGCTTGACAATATAAAAGTAGAGGCTTGCAAACCACCAGTCAGTTCTGCTTTGGCTGCCCGAGGAGACACATCATAAGAGGTGAAATGGCATCAAGAGGCTGCAATCATTCTCCAGATGCATTCGGTTACATATGTGGTTAATTCATGAAGATAAGAGCAAAGTTCTCTGTGACACCATCTGGAAAAATGGTGAAATTTTGCTATTTTGGGACAAAAGTACATTCTAAAAGCCACAAAAGCAAAGTTTGACAAATAATGGACATTTTCTATTGTTTTGCAATGAAAAAGTTGGAAAATAACACTTGCTTGTTAAAGACAAAAATCGTGTTACATGGTGTTATTAAAGAAAATAACTTTTTTAAAATTAGTTCAGGTAAAATTAGGTCATGTTAAATAAAAATTCGTTTAGGAAAAGAAATGATAGTACAGGACAGAATGAGATAGAATAACTAATACATACTTACGTTTTCTAATATTGAATATGTGGGGCTCTATTTAGATTTTAGATTAATTCAGGTTATTGTACGTCATTAGATAATACAAAGGTCAAGAAAGATTAGCATAGGTCAGGCCATGCGTAAGTTCTCCTAATATTAAAGGCTCATGTTAACTAGTCATTGTCATTATTTATTTATTTTTATTTGTTTATTTATTTAAGTAAGAGGGACACCGGTCAGGGGCAACAAAAATTTGAAAAAAAAGGGCCCACTTGAATCCCAGTCCCCAAATTGAAGTCAGAAATAATAATCAAATACTAGAGGATAAGTTTATACAAAGGTCTAGGAAAGGGTTAGCATAGGTCAGGAAATAGAATAAACATCCTTTGTGGGTCACACATATTGACTCGCAAAAAAGTTTGCATACCATCCCAGTTTTCTCCAGCGAGCCGCCCTCCACTCACCACTGCTCTCATTCCACGCCCAGGCACGGCTGTCTCCTGCAGGTGGCCTTAATTCCGTTAAATAAAGGATCGAATACCATGCTTGCCTTTTCCCTTTACGTGTTTTGGAGCAGAGAGAGAGAGAGAGAGAGAGAGAGAGAGAGAGAATTACCCATGTTCATTAACTCATTAACTCGGCAAATTTCACTTCCCCTCGTCTTGATATGAATATATTTTGGTAGGAAGAAAAAAAAAAAAAGAAAAAAAAAAAAGAGGTACTGCTTTTAAGGGTTTTCCTCCCAAGTATCGATAAGCTTGTCACCAACACCAACACTTTTCACCACTCCTGCCACCGGTCATCACCACTACCAATATCCCAACCACTACCAATATCCCAGTCACTATCACCATCATCACTATTACTTGTATATTCGAAACCAGTCATTATTAATACCATCATCACCCCCACTACCAGCACTATCATTATCTTTAAAATTAATCACCAGTAATCATTAATACCACCATCATCACCCCCCACACCACCATTATCATAATCTTCAGAACCAGTCATCAGCCATCATTAACACCATCATCACCACTATCATTACCTTCAAAACTAGTCACCAGTCATCATTATTATTATTATTACCATCAGCTACAATCACCATCATAATCAATTACTAGTCATCACCACCACCACCACCACCACCTCAATCAGTCATCATCATCATCATCAGTCAGGAATATAATTAAATACCTCATAAATTTTTTCATCCTATTATACAAAAAAATACAAGTTCAGAATGACATCCTTCTCACATTTTACACCATTATTCATAATTAAAGCTTATATAATTTATTTGCATAATAAAAATATGCGGCTCCTCGGCAAAGACAAGCAGAGTCCTCGCCAGCAACTCAAGCATTGACAAGAGAAAGCGTTGTTTGTATTTTTGTAACTTTTTTTCACAGGCTGAGGCAATGAGTCAGTACAACTAAGTAAAAGTCTGGCTATGATATCAAAGAGAAAATATGATGTCTTCACTAGCCATCAATAAAAACTATAAATATAAAGCCCTGTATTATTAAAGTATGTAACAGAGGGAGTAAAAACTTAAATCCAAGTGCGCAGTCTGAGAAATAACTTGCTATGGGACGAGAGCGACTAATGCCCTAACCTCTCTCCACCACCTCCCTCCCGGGTCGTCTTTTTATTGCTCTCCACGTAATCCTAACATACAGGAGAGAGAGTGAGAGAGAAAAGAAAAAAATTAACAGATGTGAAAAAGGAATTTGCTTGACATCACATTGACATGAAAAACGTAGAGTCCAAGGGATCAGTAGCACATCCCACACCTCTGTCTTCAACATCTATCTGTGCACTTTCCTGCATAAAAATCCCCCTTTTGAAGCAAGTCTCATTGTTTGGGAGTAAAGATTTGAGCTTCTGGATGGATTTTTCTCGTCTGAACAGTATTCAAAATGACACAAACATTACCGGAACACATAATGCACACAGTATTGTTTGGCGTGGGGCCTTGATGCCGCAACACAACCTTGCACTGGCAACACACAACTCAGACACTAGACACAAAACACTCGGTATCTCTCTGGGGTCCAGCGGCAGTGGTTCATGGGTGGTGGTCATCTTTTATGGGGAGCAAGGGAGTGGCAACACTACATTGGAACATTGGACCTTTTGGGGGACGTGTAGAGAATTATTATGAAAAGTGATTTGATTTTTCTGTACAACGCATAACCAACGTCACACAGCACCACATCGGATCCAAAAAATTCTGTGCTACGAAACGTTAAAACAGTGCAGTAACCCTGGCACACCTCCGGGCTACATTATCATACAAGTCTTGCATCTCAAAAGTGAAAAATGGCTAAACTACAGTAACACGAACAGTCTATGGCACCTCAACACTATACAGGAAGGTTTCCAAATACATAGAGACACTATACCGAGAATGTGCCATCCTCGGGATCAAAGGAACTGAATACGTATATCTCTGTCCTACGGCTGCAAACAAACTGGTAGGGAAGAGGAAGTCTGTCAAGTAGTCTCACAATAGGGGGCATTCTAGTCTGACAAGTGGAGCGTACATCATATCACTGTATCTCCGTTGTGGGCGGGCAACTGGACTGTTTCTGTATCGTGTCTAATGAGTATTAACACTAGTGTCAGGTTCAGCACCAAACAGTTTCAAAACACAGGTTCCCAAAACAGAAAGTCCCTTCCACACCTTGGGAGTATTGGCAGCCACGTCCCATTTGCTGCTATCACAGTCTCCTTCTGGTGGTGAAGCTGCGCCTCTAATACTGGACTGCTAAGAACCAATGACACACACACACACACACACACACACACACACACACACACACACACACACACACACACACACACACACACACACTTCACCGGACAGTTATCTTCAAGAAAGATCATCCTCATATTGATAAATTACACCTCTATTCTCACTTTGTGATGTCATCTCACCATGGCACTTCACTTTCCATCTTACACACACACACACACACACACACACACACACACACACACACACACACACACACACACACACACACACACACCCCAGTATCAGGTCATACAACCTACACTACCTCCACTATTACCACCACCGACAGGTGCCTCTGCCTTAGGGATCAATACCCTCATGAGAGTACCAGGACTTCATTCCCAGATTGGACGGGACAGGTGGGGGGTTTCTCAGCTCCCCACACTCCTTGTTCATTTGTTCACCCAGCAGCAACAAGTGTCCTGCCAGGGCTGGAGTGAGCTTGTTTCTGTAGTGCTGTGGTGGGAAGCTGACTGGACTGAGGCTGAACATCACTGGTGGCTTGGCTTGGTTTAACACAAGATTGTCACCATACAATGGCACAGAAGGTCTTGTTATTTTGTCACTTTTGTCTTTTTCATGCATGCTTTGACTTCGATGAGATCTTGCAGGTACGTAAATTTTGCACAAATAGTTAATCTTTTCACACTGTCATAGTTTATAATCCTCCTAAGGGAAGATTATCTAAATATTTTGTCTTGAAACTTCCTCTTACTGTAAAATGTCTAAAGTAATGCTTCATCACTTAACTTTTCAGGCAATGTCACATCTCTAATAAGTAATTTGTAGGAGAATATACACAGATTCAATCACAAACTTTCCATTAGTAAAGGAAGCAGTTAACGATTATGCTTCTCACTGCTGAAGAGCTTCCATATCTTCTAGCTCATCACAATTCCTTCCCTTTGGTTGCACTGTATCACACAGCTTATACAGATGAAGGATCACACAGTTCACCAAGACTTTATGTGACACAGAAGATGAAAGAGAATAATCAGAAGCACACACTGTCATTTCAGCAGCTTCTTGCTGAAACATGGCAGGGGAGCAGAGGACGTGAAAGATGGCTTGTATTGGGAAGTGTGTAAGCTACATTGTACTATTGGCATGTGTTGGTGTCTGTGTCAGGTTGGTGACTACAATTTTACTATAACCAACAAATATGATAATCTGAATTCAAGAAGAGTCTGATCTTGCTGGGAAATGAGGTGCTAGGCAGGGCACCTCCTGGACGACAAAGGACGAATCCACGCTGCTTTCCCCACTAATCCTTCCAGTGCTGGCCAGACCTTCCCACCCAAGGGACTGATGGGAATCAAAGTAAATCAAATAATGGCTGGCTGGAGACATCCACACAGACACACACACACACACATACACACATACACACACGCACACACAACATGATGAGCCCGACATCTACTGTTGGAACCAAACGAGAAAAATTACACCAAACAGAGATTCAGCTGGAGGCGGCCTTGTTCTGCAGCATGATGGACACCATACGCTCCACAGCACGCTTGAGGCCCAGGATGTTCTCATTGAGAGTGTGGCCAATGTTGCGGATGTTTGAGTTGAGTGACCTGAGCTGCATGTTCATCTCCCTCTGGGCCACCAGCAGCTCCCAGTCAGGGCGACGGAACCGGCCGTAGAAGAGCTTAGCTTTCCTCTGCCTCCATTTCTTCCTCTTGCTGGCTGAGAGGAGGGTCTTCTTTTTGGGCACCTCCTCGTCGTCCCTGGCAGTATTTGTACCTTGTGGGTCTGCTGCAGGCTGTTCCGAGGCTATGCTTACCTGTGTGGGGGCTGGGGCATCTCCTGGCTGGGTGTAGGTGACATAGTTTTCAGAACCGAGGGACACTGCTGTTGTACTCTGGGGGTCCAGTGATGAAACAGGTGGTGGCAGTGGCGGCGGTACGGTGGGGGTGTTGAGGATGGTGGGTGGCTGGGAGTGCATGGTGGGGGTGGTGGCAATGGGAGGCAGGAAGTGGTGCTGGGTGTAGTGTGGAGGGTGGAGCTGGGAGGTGGTGTCCAGGGGAAGCAGATGACTAGTGGAGTGTTGAGCTTCGGATGGTGGAAGTGAAGGATGGGAGGGGTTCACCACGTAGGAAATGGGGCTGGTTGCCAGGTGGCCGGGGGGAGACCTTGTGGACGAGGAGCCGGCAGGAAAGCTGTATGGGGCACACGGGGCAGCACTGGGACCCTCCGCTACTGAAGGGGAGGAGGCAGGCAGAGTCTTGGGGGTGGTGACGTCGGGGGAGGGGGGGCTGGGTAGGAAGTCTGGGGTCACTGATATGGTCTCGGGTCCTGAGGCTGGGGAGGCCACAGGATTGGGGCTCACCTTGCGGGACATGGCTAGTCGCTTCAGGTTCCCTGGGGCCGGCAAGGAAGGGGTGCTGTTCTTGATGATATCATCCATTTCCTGCAACACAACACATGTCAGACCTGAGATCTACTCTGTTGTGCAATACTATACTGAGACAACACACACACACACCACACACACACACACACGCACACATTCTCAAACATATCTAAACTACTTTTAACAAACTTACACACACACACACACACACGTATTTTCAAACATTATCTCAACTACTTTTAACAAACTGTTATGAAAGTTAATGGAGTTTTCAAAGCTGATTTCATAATTCTTATGATGGTAATAGCTTAACTAGAATCCTGAATCAAATGGGAAGAAAAACACCAATGAGAACCCAATGAATCATCTCTGACCTTTAAAAATCATTCTTATGAGAGAGAGAGAGAGAGAGAGAGAGAGAGAGAGAGAGAGAGAGAGAGAGAGAGAGAGAGAGAGAGAGAGAGAGAGAGAGAGAGAGAGAAACATTAAAGGATGCAGGTCTTAGTCTGTAGATCTTTCATTATACATCATTAATTAGAGCAAAGGATTTTAGTAACAGGAACAAATGAGATGAAGTGATCTGAGGCCTGAGGCAGTCAAGCAAGTAGCTCACCTCAAAGTACTCCCAGCTGATCTTCTCGTCACCCTTACGGATGGCTCGGTAGAGGACGTTTTTGTACGCTTTGATCAGGTTGTGCCACTTCTTCTCCACAGTGTAGGGTGTCACATCATACCCCTTCTGGTTCATTTTGTCTGAGATGTGCAGGAAGGCATCGCGCTTCTTGGTCACCATTCCACTAACATTGCGGTACTCATTGATGAAGAAGTGGGTCATCTCAGAGTCCCAGGGAGCTGTCAGGTGGTGAACCTTTTGAATACAAGTGACAAGGCCAATCTACTGCCTCTTTTTTTTTTTTTTGCATAAGTATAGAATAAAATTGACTCTTTTCTAGATTTATTATTTTAGATTGGCTTAAATGCAGAATAGTGGATATGGTTATTTTTATTTTTAATTTATTTATTTGTTTTTTTATAAATAATAATAATAATAATAATAATAATAATAATAATAATAATAATAATAATAATAATAATAATAATAATAATAATAAACGGTTTATTATTTAGGCAGTTAACAAACTGAAAATGTACAGAGAGGGTGGGGAAATACTTAACATTAATCCTAAAGGTAAATCTAATCTAGAAGGGACTACTGATTGATGGCTCGCACCATGGTGGGAATCGCACTGAGTCTGTACCGGTCTGTGCGTGGCGCCTTTAGGGGCATTTTATGTGTGTGTGCGTGTGCGTGGTATTTTTCTTAGAGATGGTTGTAGTGCCATTAAAGAATCTGCAGCTCTTTGTGATGGTTAAGTGTGCTACTGTTCATTTATTATTTCCATTACAATTAAAAAAAAAAAAAAAAAAAAAAAAAAAAAAAAAAAAAAAAAAGGCTAGACAGATTTCTCCAGAACTCATTATCGAGAGAAAATATTCCAAGATTATTCTCACTATATCAGTTTCCCTTAATTAAGCAGTGCACTATTTTGAATGTGGTGAACATGTAAAGAAAGACAAGTGGGACAAAGTGTAGGTACATGATGTGACAGACCTCATGCCTTGTCTCACTGATGGAATAAAAGTAGAGGTCTCACTTCACCTCTTTAACCCTTTCATTGTGATATGCAACAATTCACAACACAAAAAGTAATGTATGAAATCTTTACAAACAACTCCAAGAAAGAAAGGGATGGAAAGGAACAGATTTTGCAATTTCTAGCCAGTATACTGCTTGGAGGTGGCTGTAGAAGAAGAAGAAATGTCCTAGAGTGGTTGGTGATTATCGAAAGATATACCAATAGCAGTGAATGGGTCAAGTTGCCTTTTTAACACACAGCTGTAGTATTCATCCAGCTTGGCCATGAAGTAGGCAGACACTTTACTTCCAC